>NW_027309939.1:0-300000 GCF_047496795.1 Chiloscyllium punctatum
TGTGCATCGTACTTACTGAACAAGCCTGACTGTGCTGCCAGTTACACCACAAAGCAAGGCCTGACTGGACCTGAATCCTTCACTCTGATTTCTCTCCACAGATGCTGCAAGAGCTTTTCCAACCCTTTGATTTTGTTTCTGATTTTCAGGGTTTGTCGTTCTTTCAGCTTTGACCAAGGTGATGTTATTGGTTTACACTTGTGTGTGATACAGCGAACACTCTGCAGGAAGTGGTCAGTGTGTCCAGGCACAGCAGCCTGACTGACCCTGCCTCCTTCCTCCTTCCTCCCAGCAGTCAGCACCCAGCTCTCAGGCAGCCTAAACGATCGTTTTGTGTGGCATTTCTCATGATTGTGGTGGGATGAGTAAGAGACAAAAAACTTGAAGAGAACATCTATCTTTTGAGTAATCC
The DNA here is from genome assembly GCF_047496795.1 of Chiloscyllium punctatum. NCBI lineage: Eukaryota > Metazoa > Chordata > Chondrichthyes > Orectolobiformes > Hemiscylliidae > Chiloscyllium > Chiloscyllium punctatum. Next base: position 413 of record NW_027309939.1, read on the forward strand.
AGAACCCACATCCTGTGGATGCTGGAAATCAAAAACTAAAATCAGTAAAAGTTGAGAAACTCAGCAGCTCGAACAGCATCTGTGGAGGGAGACACTGAGTGAGCTTTGCAGGTTCTCCATGGTCGGGCTCAGATGATGACCCTTGTGAAGGGTATCAGCCTGTGGGTGTGTCCCTGTGGCAGTGTTACAGCTGCAGCTCCCTGACTGTTAATTCACAGGTCTCGGTGAGTGACCGCCTTGTCTCAATTGCAGATTATTGAAGAAGATGGATCTCTGGTTGAAATTGGACCACGTTTTGTTCTAAACCTCATAAAGATATTCCAGGGAAGTTTTGGAGGCCCAACACTCTATGAAAATCCCAATTACCAGTCTCCAAACATGGTAAGAGACACCTCCCAGCGTGTTACCGTGAGCAAGTCTGTCCCCCGAGCTAAAAGAGGTGTGGACTCCAGGGGAGTTCTCCATACCCATCACACCTGCTGGATCTGTGTGGGGACCGAATCACCAGCAGCTCTCTGACACCTGACAGTGCGGTACCCCCGTTAGCAACCAGGACAAAGCACTTACTCAGTGATCACTCACTCCCAGTAATCAGAACATCAGCAGCTTAATGTGGTGTTACTGAATGAAAGGGTGATACTTGGCTATTCTTCAACACGAGGCAATAAGCTCCTTCATATTTGTCTCTGAGGCAAAAAATATTTTCACGTTTCTGATCTGAAAGGAACTATCATTGACACTGCATCACTCCCTCAGCACTGACCCTCCGACAGTGCGGCACTCCCTCAGCACTGACCCTCCGACAGTGCGGCGCTCCCTCAGCACTGACCCTCCGACAGTGCGGCGCTCCCTCAGCACTGACCCTCCGACAGTGCGGCGCTCCCTCAGCACTGACCCTCCGACAGTGCGGCGCTCCCCTCAGCACTGACCCTCCGACAGTGCGGCGCTCCCTCAGCACTGACCCTCCGACAGTGCGGCGCTCCTCAGCACTGACCCTCCGACAGTGCGGCGCTCCCTCAGCACTGACCCTCCGACAGTGCGGCGCTCCCTCAGCACTGACCCTCCGACAGTGCGGCGCTCCCTCAGCACTGACCCTCCGACAGTGCCCACTCCCTGGTCCGGCCTGTGGAAACCTCTGCGTCCTGTTGATTGTGTGTCCTCTCTCTGAGTGAGTGGTTGCCATGTTGTTTCTGGTTCTCTTGATTTCTCCGTGTGTCTGGGATTAGACTCTTGATGGATTGTCCCAGATCCCTGACTGTGCCTGGCCCCTCTGACTGTCTGTTTCTCTCGGTTGCCCCCTCCCTCCTTGTTACCCTCCCCTCTGTTTTCCTCCCCTCCCTCCAGCACCGCCGGATGTTGAGACTGGCCACAGCGGCCAAGTTTTTGGAGAAATATCGGACCAAGGAATGGCAGCAGCTGCAACCCCCTGAGGAGCGCATTGTCCTTCCTGAGGACCCCACCCACGCTGTCTTCGACACACCTACCGTGAAGAAAAAACCAGTCATCCAACTGCACCCCCCCCCAGAATCACCCGAGGATTCATTCAAGAAAAGGCATTATTCCCAACGGCAGAGATCTAAGCTACGGCGAAAGGCTGGCAATGCTCACGGGACGGGGGTGAGTCCCAGGTGAACCCCACACCCTGAGAGAGAGCAGGCAGCCAGGGGCAGCTGTGGGCAGTGTGTTCACACCAGTGTGACCAGCTGCCCACTCCCCTCCAGACCCCTCCCCGATCAGCTGGGCACCGGAGGTGGGGGGGGGGGAAACACCGTTCAGATGAGTCTGTTTTTAACAGTTGTTTGTTGACACGTTTTGTTTTTGCAATAAAATAGTTTCCTGGTTGATAATTGGTGTTTGTTCTGTGGGGGATTTCAAACTGTCATCTTCATCACTCGGCCACCACCCTCCCCTCCCCTCCCACCAGTAGGACTGGGTTTGCCCTGGTGAGGGGTATTGGTTTCAGAGGGGGGACTGTGTGTGAGGGCTCCCCCTGCACTGGGCTGTGATGGGGGAGGGGGGACTGTGTGTGAGGGCTCCCCCCTGCACTGGGCTGTGATGGGGGAGGGGGGACTGTGTGTGAGGGCTCCCTCCTGCACTGGGCTGTGATGGGGGAGGGGGGACTGTGTGTGAGGGCTCCCCCCTGCACTGGGCTGTGATGGGGAGGGGGGGACTGTGTGTGAGGGCTCCCCCCTGCACTGGGCTGTGATGGGGGAGGGGTGAGGACTCCCTCCTGCACTGGGCTGTGATGGGGAGGGGGGACTGTGTGTGAGGGCCCCCTCCTGCACTGGGCTGTGATGGGGGAGGGGGACTGTGTGTGAGGGCTCCCCCCTGCACTGGGCTGTGATGGGGGAGGGGGGAGGACTCTCTCCTGCACTGGGCTGTGATGGGGGAGGGGGGAGGACTCTCTCCTGCACTGGGCTGTGATGGGGGAGGGGGGAGGACTCTCTCCTGCACTGGGCTGTGATGGGGGAGGGGGGAGGACTCTCTCCTGCACTGGGCTGTGATGGGGGAGGGGGGACTGTGTGTGAGGGCCCCCTCCTGCACTGGGCTGTGATGGGGGAGGGGTGAGGACTCCCTCCTGCACTGGGCTGTGATGGGGGAGGGGGGACTGTGTGAGGGCCCCCTCCTGCACTGGGCTGTGATGGGGGAGGGGTGAGGACTCTCTCCTGCACTGGGCTGTGATGGGGGAGGGGGGACTGTGTGTGAGGGCTCCCCCCTGCGCTGGGCTGTGATGGGGGAGGGGGGACTGTGTGTGAGGGCCCCCCCCTGCACTGGGCTGTGATGGGGACAGAAGCTGAACAGAGGGAGAATGTTAGACGCTGGGGTCACAGTGAGGTTGGAACAAACAGTGGAGAGGTTGCAGATTTTGCTGTCACTTCTGGGTTTGGGGTCCATTGCCGTGGTCAGGTTTAGTGTCTGTGATAAAAACATCCAGGTCAGGGGTATTCCAATTTAGCCTCACTGTTCCATAAGGTCATGGCTCATCTGTGTGTGTCTCTAATTCCACACCTCCATCCAGCACTCCTCATCCCCATCCTGCTCAGTTCCCCAGCCTAACAAAGCTCTTTCCTGTTCTCCCTTACACATGGTATTGACTGCTTTCTGAGACACTGTTCTTAAACTGATATCCACCACATTCTGGGCTAATGAATTCCACTAATTCACAACCCGTCCTGAGAAATGCTTTCAACTCTGCCACCCATTATCCTGAAGGTCTGACCTGTCATTTCAGATTGCCCCAAAAGGGCGATGATCCTCTCTGTGTCTGCTTTGTTACCCCCCTTTTGCAAGCTATGGACCCAAGTTAAATCTGCCCTTGTTACTCTAAACTGCAGAGACTATCGACCTAAACTGCACAGTCTCTCTTTATTAGACAAGCCCCTCCACTCTGGAAACAGTTTAGTGAATCTCAATTGCATCCCTTCTCAGTTAAGGAGACCAAATCTGCACGTTACTATTGGGGAGACGCTGACCTGTTACTGAGAGACTATTAATTCACCTGGTTCTGAGCACTGGCTGAGAATCCTGCCATAGCAGATGCTGAAATTTGGATTCAATAAAAAATAGTTGGAGAAAGAATCTAATGATGACCATAAATCCTTTGTTGATTGTCAGAAAACCCGCCAATGGAATTTACTCATGTCCTTTAGGGAGGGAAATCTGCTGTCCTCATCTGGACTGACAGACATGTGACCGTAGAGTTACAGTGATGGGCTTGGTCCTCTCCTGCTCTCTGGAGTGGCCCGAGTGAGCTCCTCACTCACTCACTCACTCACTCACTCACTCACTCACCACCAGGCCAACAAGGGGTGAGGAATAAATGCTGTCCATCCTGTAACTCCCATGTCCCATGAGTGAATAAGAGAAACATAGCTTTGTATACTAACCAATTATTGCATTTTGATTGAATGTTATCTTTTAATAATAAACCAGTCATGGTGTTTAAATAACCCAGTTATTTGATGGTGTTTAAACCCTGTTGCGATATTTATTTAGTCACCTTTGTAAGTGTGAAGGGTATTTTTATTTTATTTCGGCAGTGGAGTCGTGTAAAGACTATCTCTGTTTTCCTGTCTTTGTGGAAAAGGACTTTCAGAAACCAAAGTTTGATGGAGGAATTGTTGCTCCTCTAAAAGCAGGTCACTCACCCACTGGGGGGGTTTTCTCTTTTTTTAGCCTCTGAACCTTCTGCTTAATTTTCCCCACACTACCACCGAACTGTGGTAGTGCTTATTTATTCCCCAGCCCCCATGTTGTGCATGTGCAGGTGAGAGACACAAGGTGAACGAATCTTTATTCATTTCCCACTACCAGGAAAATAGGAAACACCCGAGTGGCCAGTGACAAGTGGTGCCCTTCACATCAAAGGGCAATGTTGTGTGATCGAACAGTGAAGGGGAGGGTAGGGGCTAAATCAAAATAGAGTTGGACGGGGAAATGATGCACTCCACTCCCTGCGGCGCCCACCTCTCCCTGAACGACTCCAGGGTGTTGGTGGACACCGCGTGCTCCTTCTCCAAGGACACCCGAGCTCTAACGTAACCCCGGAAGAGGGGCAGGCAGTCGGCCCTAACGACCCCCTCCACGGCCCACTGCCTGGACCTGTTGATGGCCAGTTTGTGAGGGGTAACAGTCCAGGATTCCGGCTCTGTGCGGAGTGTGGGGTAACACTCTAGGATTCCAGCTCAGTGCGGAGTGAGGGGTAACACTCTAGGATTCCGGCTCAGTGCGGAGTGAGGGGTAACACTCTAGGATTCCGGCTCAGTGCGGAGTGAGGGGTAACACTCTAGGATTCCGGCTCAGTGCGGAGTGATGGGTAACAGTCTAGGATTCCGGCTCTGTGCGGAGTGATGGGTAACAGTCTAGGATTCCGGCTCAGTGCGGAGTGAGGGGTAACACTCTAGGATTCCGGCTCAGTGCGGAGTGAGGGGTAACACTCTAGGATTCCGGCTCAGTGCGGAGTGAGGGGTAACACTCTAGGATTCCAGCTCAGTGCGGAGTGAGGGGTAACACTCTAGGATTCCGGCTCAGTGCGGAGTGAGGGGTAACACTCTAGGATTCCGGCTCAGTGCGGAATGAGGGATAACAGTCTAGGATTCCGGCTCAGTGCGGAGTGAGGGGTAACAGTCTAGGATTCCGGCTCAGTGCGGAGTGAGGGGTAACAGTCTAGGATTCCGGCTCTGTGCGGAGTGAGGGGTAACACTCTAGGATTCCGGCTCTGTGCGGAGTGAGGGGTAACAGTCTAGGATTCCGGCTCAGTGCGGAGTGAGGGGTAACAGTCTAGGATTCCGGCTCTGTGCGGAGTGAGGGGTAACACTCTAGGATTCCGGCTCTGTGCGGAGTGAGGGGTAACAGTCTAGGATTCCGGCTCAGTGCGGAGTGAGGGGTAACAGTCTAGGATTCCGGCTCAGTGCGGAGTGAGGGGTAACACTCTAGGATTCCGGCTCAGTGCGGAGTGAGGGGTAACAGTCTAGGATTCCGGCTCAGTGCGGAGTGAGGGGTAACAGTCTAGGATTCCGGCTCAGTGCGGAGTGAGGGGTAACACTCTAGGATTCCGGCTCAGTGCGGAGTGAGGGGTAACACTCTAGGATTCCGGCTCTGTGCGGAGTGTGGGGTAACACTCTAGGATTCCGGCTCAGTGCGGAGTGAGGGGTAACACTCTAGGATTCCGGCTCTGTGCGGAGTGAGGGGTAACACTCTAGGATTCCGGCTCAGTGCGGAGTGATGGGTAACAGTCTAGGATTCCGGCTCAGTGCGGAGTGAGGGGTAACAGTCTAGGATTCCGGCTCAGTGCGGAGTGAGGGGTAACACTCTAGGATTCCGGCTCAGTGCGGAGTGAGGGGTAACACTCTAGGATTCCGGCTCTGTGCGGAGTGATGGGTAACAGTCTAGGATTCCGGCTCAGTGCGGAGTGAGGGGTAACACTCTAGGATTCCGGCTCTGTGCGGAGTGATGGGTAACAGTCTAGGATTCCGGCTCAGTGCGGAGTGAGGGGTAACACTCTAGGATTCCGGCTCAGTGCGGAGTGAGGGGTAACACTCTAGGATTCCGGCTCAGTGCGGAGTGAGGGGTAACACTCTAGGATTCCGGCTCTGTGCGGAGTGAGGGGTAACACTCTAGGATTCCGGCTCTGTGCGGAGTGTGGGGTAACACTCTAGGATTCCAGCTCAGTGCGGAGTGAGGGGTAACACTCTAGGATTCCGGCTCAGTGCGGAGTGAGGGGTAACACTCTAGGATTCCGGCTCAGTGCGGAGTGAGGGGTAACACTCTAGGATTCCGGCGGAGTGTGGGGTAACACTCTAGGATTCCGGCTCTGTGCGGAGTGTGGGGTAACACTCTAGGATTCCGGCTCTGTGCGGAGTGTGGGGTAACACTCTAGGATTCCGGCTCTGTGCGGAGTGTGGGGTAACACTCTAGGATTCCGGCTCTGTGCGGAGTGAGGGGTAACAGTCTAGGATTCCGGCTCAGTGCGGAGTGAGGGGTAACACTCTAGGATTCCGGCTCAGTGCGGAGTGAGGGGTAACAGTCTAGGATTCCGGCTCTGTGCGGAGTGAGGGGTAACACTCTAGGATTCCGGCTCAGTGCGGAGTGAGGGGTAACACTCTAGGATTCCGGCTCAGTGCGGAGTGAGGGGTAACAGTCTAGGATTCCGGCTCAGTGCGGAATGAGGGGTAACACTCTAGGATTCCGGCTCAGTGCGGAGTGTGGGGTAACAGTCTAGGATTCCGGCTCAGTGCGGAGTGAGGGGTAACACTCTAGGATTCCGGCTCAGTGCGGAGTGAGGGGTAACACTCTAGGATTCCGGCTCAGTGCGGAGTGAGGGGTAACAGTCTAGGATTCCGGCTCAGTGCGGAGTGAGGGGTAACAGTCTAGGATTCCGGCTCAGTGCGGAGTGAGGGGTAACACTCTAGGATTCCGGCTCAGTGCGGAGTGAGGGGTAACACTCTAGGATTCCGGCTCAGTGCGGAGTGAGGGGTAACACTCTAGGATTCCGGCTCAGTGCGGAGTGAGGGGTAACACTCTAGGATTCCGGCTCAGTGCGGAGTGAGGGGTAACACTCTAGGATTCCGGCTCAGTGCGGAGTGAGGGGTAACACTCTAGGATTCCGGCTCAGTGCGGAGTGAGGGGTAACACTCTAGGATTCCGGCTCAGTGCGGAATGAGGGGTAACACTCTAGGATTCCGGCTCAGTGCGGAGTGTGGGGTAACAGTCTAGGATTCCGGCTCAGTGCGGAGTGAGGGGTAACACTCTAGGATTCCGGCTCAGTGCGGAGTGAGGGGTAACACTCTAGGATTCCGGCTCAGTGCGGAGTGAGGGGTAACAGTCTAGGATTCCGGCTCAGTGCGGAGTGAGGGGTAACAGTCTAGGATTCCGGCTCAGTGCGGAGTGAGGGGTAACACTCTAGGATTCCGGCTCAGTGCGGAGTGAGGGGTAACAGTCTAGGATTCCGGCTCAGTGCGGAGTGAGGGGTAACACTCTAGGATTCCGGCTCAGTGCGGAGTGAGGGGTAACACTCTAGGATTCCGGCTCAGTGCGGAGTGAGGGGTAACACTCTAGGATTCCGGCTCAGTGCGGAGTGAGGGGTAACACTCTAGGATTCCGGCTCAGTGCGGAGTGAGGGGTAACACTCTAGGATTCCGGCTCAGTGCGGAGTGAGGGGTAACACTCTAGGATTCCGGCTCAGTGCGGAGTGAGGGGTAACAGTCTAGGATTCCGGCTCTGTGCAGAGTGAGGGGTAACAGTCTAGGATTCCGGCTCTGTGCAGAGTGAGGGGTAACAGTCTAGGATTCCGGCTCTGTGCGGAGTGAGGGGTAACAGTCTAGGATTCCGGCTCAGTGCGGAGTGAGGGGTAACAGTCTAGGATTCCGGCTCAGTGCGGAGTGAGGGGTAACACTCTAGGATTCCGGCTCAGTGCGGAGTGAGGGGTAACAGTCTAGGATTCCGGCTCAGTGCGGAGTGAGGGGTAACAGTCTAGGATTCCGGCTCAGTGCGGAGTGAGGGGTAACACTCTAGGATTCCGGCTCAGTGCGGAGTGAGGGGTAACACTCTAGGATTCCGGCTCAGTGCGGAGTGAGGGGTAACAGTCTAGGATTCCGGCTCAGTGCGGAGTGAGGGGTAACACTCTAGGATTCCGGCTCAGTGCGGAGTGAGGGGTAACAGTCTAGGATTCCGGCTCAGTGCGGAATGAGGGATAACAGTCTAGGATTCCGGCTCAGTGCGGAGTGAGGGGTAACAGTCTAGGATTCCGGCTCTGTGCGGAGTGAGGGATAACAGTCTAGGATTCCGGCTCAGTGCGGAGTGAGGGGTAACACTCTAGGATTCCGGCTCAGTGCGGAGTGAGGGGTAACACTCTAGGATTCCGGCTCAGTGCGGAGTGAGGGGTAACACTCTAGGATTCCGGCTCAGTGCGGAGTGAGGGGTAACAGTCTAGGATTCCGGCTCAGTGTGGAGTGAGGGGTAACACTCTAGGATTCCGGCTCAGTGCGGAGTGAGGGGTAACAGTCTAGGATTCCGGCTCAGTGCGGAGTGAGGGGTAACAGTCTGGGAATGGGATTGAGCTGTATGATTGGGTCAGGGTTTCTCCTTCGGTTCTGGTTTGTGTGAAGGGTCTGGGTGTAGGATGAGAGCTCGGGATTGGTGTTCCGAATATACATGTACATTTATGGCCAGTATGAAATCGGAAATCACTGAATGGATTGGTCACTTCTCGATCCAATCGGGTTTTATTTTATACCAAGTGTTGAGAATACATTTAAACTTCAGGATGATAAGGAAAAATGGAAGTCTATGAACTGATTTGTGCATTTTTTGGGTGAATCAGTGTTTCAATGTGCTGAATTCCACAGAAAATGTATCCAGTAAATGAATTTTGTGATTTGGTTTCTTGTCACGTCCTGGGATACAGTGAACAGTCTTGTTTTGTGTACGTTACAGAAGTACCTCAGCGTAATACAACAGAATATAGAATGTAGTGCTACAGTTACAGAGAATGTGTGGAGAATGATCAACTCTCACATAGGAGGGTTCTGTCTAAAAGTCTGAGAACAACGGGGAAGAAACTGTTCTTGAATGTCTTTGTATGTATTTTGAAACTTCTGTATCCTCTGCCCAGTGGAAGACAGGCATGGGTTTTGGTGTCTGTCACTTTGCATGAGCTTGAGATGGAGGTGATTCTGAGGCAGTGGTGCAGGGAAATCCTTTAAAGTTATTCACTCGTCAGATTTGGATTTCCCTGGCTGGGTCCAGTATTTATTGCCCCATCCCTAGTTGCCCCTTGTGAAGGTGGGGGTGAGCTGCCTCCTTGACCCACTGCAGTCCATGTGCTGTAGGGTGACCCACAATGTCCCTTAGGGAGGGAATTCCAGGATTCTGACCCCGGGACACTGAAGGAACGGTGATATATTTCCAAATCAGGATGGGGAGGGGGCTCAGAGGGGAAAATGCAGGGGGTGGTGTTCCCATGTACCTGCTGCCCTTTGTCCTTCGAGATGGAAGTGGGTTTGGAAGGTGCTGCCTGAGGATCTTTGGTGAATTACCATCCACTGTCTGATGCAGTGAAGAGATTGATCACCTTTAACAGTAAAATTGGTCCCTGGCTGTTGTAACTATGAGATCTTTTCGAGGAAGGAAATTGATAATTCAAACCCCTGTCCTTCTGAGTATCATGTCATTTGTAAAGAAGAAGAGAGGTGTTTCCAGCCTGGAGTGGCGGTGAAATCCCACAGCAAGGAGCCACTGTCCGAGATCCGGATCAATGGGAGAGTGGGCATTCTGGCTGGCAGCTGTTTGAGATTAATCCTGATCAAATGGGGGCATTGGAGTCAGCCTGTTGCAGTTAGAAGCAGAGTCAGGATTGGACAACTTTGTATTTAACAAATATGTAAAGACTGTGTCTTTTTATTTTAACTAATGGGCTGAAATCAGAAAAGAACTGTTGTAAAACAAAAGGATTGATGGAGGATTGCTGCATGTTTGGAAAGCAAGTAACTGACCCTCATTGGAAGCACTGTTTACACAGCTGCTGGTTTCAGCAGGAGTTGGTGTCATTTGCAGACAAGCTGGAGCTGATGGATGTTCACAAATGGAGATTCAGCCTGGAACAACTCGCTAATAGGTCTGTGGAAGTCCTGACAAGTTATCGATGGTAAAGGTTTTCTACCCAACAACAGCGATGTGATTGGTTCTCAGGGAGCTGGACATCTTGTAGGTGTGAGCAAAACAGATCTCCACCAGCTCAGGGGCTGTCTCTCTTCTCTGCAGTAAAACGGTTAAGCCTGAAAAAGACTCGTTTATTTTCTCCTTCAGCAGTTACTGGCAACTGCGACTTTTAAATTATAGGTCTGAGACCTTTTAAAAGTCTGAAGCAGTCACCCAGTGCCTCCTGAATTCCAGCGTAAACATTCAGAGCAGGAAGGACGGAGAATCAGTGTCTGATCAGCACAGGAACCATCTCAGCAAACCCCTGGGAACAACCTTCCCTCTACCCACACCACTCTGGGGTTTCCTGTGTGTGTCTGTCTGTGTCTGTGTTGGGGGGAGGGGAGGGGGGAGTTTATAAGTGGATTAAAGTTTTGATATATACACTTGGTTCACAATTGTTTACTTGTGGCTAGAATTGATTTACTTTGAATAATTGGTAATTCTTGCTCAATGCAGAAACATGTTCCATACTTTCTGTCAGCCTGGGTCTAAAAAGTTGGGAAATTGGGGAATTCTGTGTCCCTTTTCACATTTTGAACTTTTTGGACGAGTCCAAGTGTGTGTTTCTAGTGTGGAGACTCCTTCCATTGGCATTCATTGAAAGCAGTACCCTTTCCCCATTTAGGTTCACAATCCAAAACAAGAGAAATAAGAGGATATTGTTTTTCCATTAAGAGACAATCTAACCACTGCCCATTGACAGTCAACGGTATTACCATCACTCGATCCCCCACTGTCAACATCCTTGGGGTTACCATTGACCAGACACTGAATGGGACTCCCCATGTCAATACACTGGCTACGAGAGCAGGTCAGAGGCTGGGAATCCTGCAGCAAGTAACTCCTGATTCCCCAAAGCCTGTCCACCATCTACAAGGCACAAGGCAGGAGTGTGATGGAATACTCCCCACTTGCCCCTGGATGGGGGCAGCTCCAAAAACACTCAAGAAGCTCAACACCATCCAGGACAAAGCAACTGCTTAATTGGCACCACACCCACAAACATCCCCTCCCTTCCCCACCGACCCTCACTCGCAGCAGGGTGTACCAGCTACAAGATGCAGAAACTCACCAAAGATCCTCAGACAGCACCTTCCAAACCCACGGTCACTTCCATCTAGAAGGACAAGGACAGCAGATACATGGGAACACCACCCCCTGCAAGTTCCCCTCTGAGTCCCTCCCCATCCTGAGTCGGAAATATATCACCGTTCCTTCAGTGTCACTGGGTCAGAATCCTGGAATTCCCTCCCTCAGGGGATTGTGGGTCACCCGACAGCACATGGACTGCAGTGGGTCAAGAAGGCAGCTCACCCCCACCTTCACAAGGGGCAACTAGGGACGGGCAGTAAATGCGATAGACATTGGGATAACGACCTGGATTTGGGATTCAGGTTAGTATTCCAGATTAAATTCCCTATCAGGGTTTTGGTCTGAATTTGGGGTATTGCTTCAGTTGATAGACACGGATTTGGAACGGGGTTCGGTTTGGGTGAGAGGAGCAGGTTTCCGAATGAGAGTCTGCATTCTGGGGATGAGGTTCTTCGGGGAGGGAGGGTCTGGGGAGTTACAGTTAGGGAAAGTGAGGGTCTGATGGAGAGTGAGGGGGAGGGGAGTGAGGGAGAGGGGAGTGGGGGGTGTGGAGTGAGGGGGAGGGGATTGGGGGAGGGGAGTGGGGGGAGGGGAGTGAGGGGGAGGGGAATGAGGGGGAGGGGAGTGGGGAGTGTAGAGTGAGGGGGAGGGGATTGGGGAGGGGAGTGAGGGTGTGGAGTGTGAGGGGGAGGGGAGTGAGGGTGCGGAGTGAGGGGGAGGGGAGTGAGGGTACAGAGTGAGGGGGAGGGAAGTGGGGGTAGGGGAGTGAGGGGGAGGGGTGTGGGAGGAGGGGAGTGGGGGGAGGCGAGTGAGGGGGAGTGGGGGGAGGGGAGTGAGGGTGTGGAGTGTGAGGGGGATGGGAGTGAGGGGGAGGGGAGTGAGGGTGCGGAGTGAGGGGGAGGGGAGTGAGGATTAGGGATGTGAGGAGTCAGATGTCGCTCGGTGGTTAATGCTGTTCCCACCATCATCCCCCACAGCCTGTGCTCCATATACAAACCTCCCTGTTGTTTTTACCCCTCGATGGTTCTTACAATTGACCAACAACATTCCCAACCACCTTCCCATTGGTTTCTGTCATTCCTAAATCCTGAATACCTGGAATATTAAGTTCCCATCCCTGGGAGAAAGTGAGGACTGCAGATGCTGGAGATCAGAGCTGAAAAATGTGGTGCTGGAAAAGCGCAGCAGGTCAGGCAGCATCCAAGGAACAGGAGGATCGACGTTTCGGGGATGAGGGCTCATGCCCAAAATGTCGATACTCCTGGTCCTTGGATGCTGCCTGACCTGCTGCACTTTTCCAGCACCACATTTTCAGTTCCCATCCCTGGGGCCTGGTCACCTTCCATCTCTCTAATCCCAACGAGAGCACATCCATTTCTGTTTGTGTGCACAAATAATTCATCTACTTTATTGTGAATGCTCTGTGCATTAAAGCTCAAGGCGTTAGGATTTATCTCTTGGCATTCCTGATCTTGCTCCCATTCATTTTCCTTGTAGCCCTGATTGACCCTGGCCTTTGGTTCTCTTGTCTCTCTGTTCTCCTCCTTTCTCACTTTTGTTATTATTGTTCCTTCCTCTTTCTCTGACTTTTTTCAAGGTTCCACCACCACCACCCCCAACCAATTTACTTGAAAACTTCCACAACCACGCAACAAAGATTTGCCCAAAGACATCAGTGCATGATCAGATGGGCCAATGGGCTGAGAAGTGGCAGATGGAGTTTAATTCAGATAAATGTGAGGTGCTGCATTTTGGGGAAGTAAATCTTTGCAGGACTTATACACTTAATGCTAAGGTCCTAGGGAGTGTTGCTGAACAAAGAGACCTTGGAGTGCAGGTTCATAGCTCCTTGAAAGTGGAGTCGCAGGTAGATACGATAGTGAAGGCGGCGTTTGGTATGGTCTCCTTTATTGGTCAGAGTATTGAGTACAGGAGTTGGGAGGTGTCAGAGAAATTAGTCCAATATAGCAGAGACCACACAGACTAGATTTGGGTGAAATTGACAAGCTGTTTATTACAAGCGATATGGTTGGAACAGAAATTGACTAGGCTGACCCAGTAAAAACAATGACTGCAGATGCTGGAAACCAGATTCTGGATTAGTGGTGCTGGAAGAGCACAGCAGTTCAGGCAGCATCCAAGGAGCTTCGAAATCGACATTTCGGGCAAAAGCTATAAGGTAGCAGTGTTGCTCAGTGGTTAGCACAGCTGCCTCACAGCACCGGGGACCTGGGTTCAATCCCTACTTCAGGCGACTGTCTGTGTGGAGTTTGCACATTTTCTCTCGGCTGACCCAAGCAGTCTGTCCAGTAGCTGAGAATTTCTCTTCCCAGATCTGTGGAGGAAGCCCGTTTTTATAATAATCCTGTAAAATGAGGCGAATTAGAAATGGGGAAAATACAATGTATCTGGAAATGGAGTAATCTAGTTACAAAGATGCTTATCGGAAAACAGTTATCGGAGGAGTGTCCTGATTCTCTGTACAATGCAACATCCTGACAGTATCATGGTCCCAGTCCCCTTCGCAGGTAGGTGCTAACGTCTCCTCTGAAGCGGTGAGGTGCTTCCATTGTCCTGTTCCTGGGAGCAATGTCCTTGTTGGTGCCTCACTGTCTGACCTGCTCTTTGTGTGGCCTTGGTATTGCTGGGTTGTGAAACGGCCCTTGGGCTTTGGGACAGCTGTGGTGCTCTGTCATTGTTACTGGGGGCTGGGAAGTGTATTCCCTAGTCTGTGAGTGCTGTCTAGACTTGGTCCCTGCTGAGGCATTCTGGGTGTTTTTGGTACAGTTTGGTCAAGTTTGTTTTTGTGGGCCCATTGTGGGTTGGCAGGGTGGCACATCTTTTCCACAGGACATCAAGTTACAGCTGTACAGGACATTGGTTAGGCCACTGTTGGAATATTGTGTGCAATTCTGGTCTCCTTCCTATCGGGAAGATGTTGTGAAACTTGAAAGGGTTCAGAAAAGATTTACAAGGATGTTGCCAGGTTTGGAGGATCTGAGCTACAGGGAGAGGCTGAACAGGCTGGGGCTGTTTTCCCTGGAGCATCGGAGGCTGAGGGGTGACCTTATAGAGGTTTATAAAATTATGAGGAGCATGGATAGGGTAAATAGACAAAGTCTTTTCCCTGGGGTCAGGGAGTCCAGAACTAGAGGGCATAGGTTTAGGGTGAAAGGGGAAAGATATAAAAGAGACCTAAGGGGCAACTTTTTCACGCAGAGGGTGGTGTGTGTGTGGAATGAGCTGCCAGAGGATGTGGTGGAGGCTGGTACAATTACAACATTTAAGAGGCATTTGGATGGAGATATGAATAGGAAGGGTTTGGAGGGATATGGGCCGGGTGCTGGCAGGTGGGACTAGATTGTGTTGGGAGATCTGGTCGGCATGGACGGGTTGGACCGAAGGGTCTGTTTCCATGCTGTACATCTCTATGACTCTCTGACTGTGACTAATTAAAGGTAATAACATCAAGCTGTTCGGAGTCTGGGCAATCCTCCCATCGGACTATTCTCATTTCAATTTGTAAAGTGGAGGTGATGTTCAAGTCCAATTATAGCGAGACTGTTATCCAGAAACTCAGATACTGTTGTGGGGGAACTGGGTTCAAATCCTGCTATGGAAGATGGGGAAATATACATTCAAGAAAAAAATCTGGAATTACGAATTTAATGATGTCCACGAGCCACTAGTGAATGTCTGAAAAACCCTTTATCATGAATGTCCCTCAGGGAAGGAAACTTCCAATCTTTACCTGGTCTACATGTGACTCCAGACTCACAGCACATGGACTGCAGCGGGTCAAGAAGGCAACTCACTCCCTCCTTCTCAAGGGGCAACTAGGGACGGGCAATAAATACTGGGTGAAAGTGAGGACTGCAGATGCTGGAGATCAGAGTCTAGATTAGAGTGGTGCTGGAAAAGCACAGCAGGTCAGGCAGCATCTGAGGAGCAGGAAAATCGACGTTTTGGGCAAAAGCCCTTCAGCAGGAATGGCTGGGCCCAGCCAGTGACCCCCACATCCCACAAATAAATACAAAAATGTGGGTGACTTTCAACTGCCCTCTGAAATAGTCTCACAAGCAACTCAATTGTTAGCAATGAGTAAAAAGTCTCAACAAAGAAATGAAACCAAATGGTTCACATGGCATCGACCGAGGCACCAGAAAAGACAACGGCACAAACAGCCCTGCCAACCCTGCAGGGTCCCCCTCACGAACGTCTGGGGGTTAGTGCCAACATTGGAACACTGTCTCTCGGGCTCGGCAAACACCATCCTGACAGAGTCATACTCACAGACTCCTACCTCACAGACAATGTCCCAGGCCCCACCATTACCATCCCTGGGTATGTTTGGGGAGGGGGCACAGTGGGATACAGTCGGGAAGGGGGTTGCTCTGGGAGTCCCCAATATTAGCTCCATTCCCCATGATCTCCCGTGGCTTCAGGTTAAACATGGGAAAGGAAACCTCCCGCTGATTACCACACACCATCCTCCCCCGGCTGTTGAACAATACCTAGAGAGAGCACTGAGGCTGGTGAGAGCACAGAATGTCCTCTGGGTGGGGGATTTCAATGTCCACCATGAAGAGTGACTCTGCAGCAGCATTACTGATCGAGCTGGTCGGGTCCTAAAGGACATTGCTGCTGGACTGGGTCTGGGACAGGTGGGGAGGGAACTAATGAGAGAGTCATACAGCACAGAAACAGACCCTTTGGTCCAACCAGTCTGTGCTGACAATTATCCCAAACTAAACTAGTCCCAACTGTCTGCGTTAGCCCTATATCCTTCCAAATTAGATTAGATTAGATTACTTACAGTGTGGAAACAGGCCCTTCGGCCCAACAAGTCCACACCGACCCGCCGAAGCGCAACCCACCCATACCCCTACATCTACCCCTTACCAAACACTACAGGCAATTTAGCATGGCCAATCCACCTGACCTGCACATCTTTGGACTGTGGGAGGAAACCGGAGCACCCGGAGGAAACCCACGCAGACACGGGGAGAATGTGCAAACTCCACACAGTCAGTCGCCTGAGGTGGGAATTGAACCCAGGTCTCTGGCGCTGTGAGGCAGCATTGCTAACCACTGTGCCACCGTGCCGCCCAAATGTTTCTAAATGTCTTTTAAACTGTACCCACATCCACCACATCCTCTGGAAATGTAATCCACATACAAACCACACACTGTGTAAAACATTTGCCTCTCATATCTTCCTTTCATCTTTCTCCTCCCACCATAAAAATATGCCCCTTGTCCTGAACTCCCCCACCCAGGGAAAAGGCACCTGCTATTCACCTTGTCCATGCCCCTCCTGGTTTTATAAACCTCAGTTAGGTCACCCCTCAACCTTCTACACTCCATTGAAAAACCGTCCAGCCTTCCCAGTCTATTTTTATAACTCAAACCTTCCACACCTGGCAACATCCCGGCAAATCTCTCCTGAAACCTCTCCAGCTTAATAATATCCTTCCTATAACTGAGTGACCAGAACTGGACGCAGTGTTCCAGAAGAGGCCTCACCAATGTCCTGTACAACCTTCACATTACAACCCAAAGCCAGATACATTTTCTCAGGGTCCTATGTTCACTTTAACCTCTTTCTTCCTTTTTATATATTTAAAGACACTCTTATTGTCAGTTTTTATATTCCTCGCTAGTTTGATCTCATGGTTTATCTTGTCTTCTTCAATATTTTTTTCCTCCTCCTCCTGAATTTATCCCCATCTCTGAATTATCCCTAATATTTGCTCCCCTTCATTTCAATTTAATACTCTCCCTGCTGTCCTTGGTTAGCCAGGGTTGGTTTATCCCTCTCTTAGAATCTTCCCTTCGTACCAGGAGATCATTTCATTCAGCTTCATGAATTACCTCCTTAAATGTCTGCCTTGTTTAATTCATTTCTGCTAATCTATCCTCACAGATCATTTTAGCAAACTCTATCCTTCCTTTATTGAATTCCCTCTTATTTCATTTAAACAGTTGTTTCCAACAGAAGTTCACCCTCTCAAAATGAATATTCAATTCTACCATGTTATAGAGATAGTCACAGAGATGAACAGCACAGAAACAGACCCTTCGGTCCAACCCGTCCATGCCGACCAGATATCCCACCCCAATCTAGTCCCACCTGCCAGCACCCGGCCCATATCCCTCCAAACCCTTCCTATTCATATACCCATCCAAATGCCTCTTAAATGTTGTAATTGTACCAGCCTCCACCACTTCCTCTGGCAGCTCATTCCATACACATACCACCCTCTGCGTGAAAAAGTTGCCCCTTAAGTCTCTTTTATATCTTTCCCCTCTCACCCTAAACCTATGCCCTCTAGTTTTAGATTCCCCAATCCCAGGTAAAAAAACTTTGTCTATTTATCCTATCCATGCCCCTCATAATTTTGTAAACTTCTATAATGTCACCCCTCAGCCTCTGACGCTCCAGGGAAAACAGCCCCAGCCTGTTCAGCCTCTCCCTGTAGCTCAGATCCTCCAAACCTGGCAACATCCTTGTAGATCTTTTCTGAACCCTTTCAAGTTTCACAACATCTTTCCGATAGGAAGGAGACCAGAATTGCACACAATATTCCAACAGTGGCCTAACCAATGTCCTGTACAGCCGCAACATGACCTCCCAACTCCTGTACTCAATAGTTGAGAGTGTGTTGCTGGAAAAGCACAGTAGGTCAGGCAGCGTCCAAGGTGCAGGAAAATCAGCATTTCAGGCTGGAGCCCTTCATCATCCTGTGCTCAATATTCTGACCAATAAAGGAAAGCACTCTCTAGGACCTTACCATTAAGTGTATAGGTCCTGCTAAGATGTGCTTTCCCAAAATGCAGCACCTCACATTTATCTGAATTAAACTCCATCTGCCACGTCTCAGCCCATTGGCCCATCTGGTCAAGATCCCATTGTATTCTGAGGTAACCCTCTTCGCTGTCCACTACACCTCCAGTAGACCCAGCACCGATCCTTGTGGCACTCCACTAGTCACAGGCCTCCAGTCTGAAAAACAACCCTCCACCACCACCCTCTGTCTTCTACCTTTGAGCCAGTTCTGTATCCAAATGGCTAGTTCTCCCGGTATTCCATGAGATCTAACCTTGCTAATCAGTCTCCCATGGGGAACCTTGTCGAACGCCTTACTGAAGTCCATATAGATCACATCTACTGCTCTGCCCTCATCAATCCTCTTTGTTACTTCTTCAAAAAACTCCATCAAGTTTGTGAGACATGATTTCCCACGCACAAAGCCATGTTGACTATCCCGAATCAGTCCAATGATTACTATCTCCGAGGGGATCTTTTATTCGGAGGTGATTTGTGCGTTTGCCACCAGGGGGCACTATTATGAAGGGAGGGTTAGCGAATGGCAGCCAGTGGTCCAGCCTGTAATAGCTGCTCATCACTGAGGGGCATCAGTGCAATGCCAGTGGGTAACTGACGCTCATCCTTTTAGATGGGTGTGGTTTTTGAATGTCTTTTGACTCCAGGATGGGAATTTCACCACTTAACTGGATAAAGCTTTCATCATTTTTGATGTGATTTGAAGGAACTGAAACTAACATGATCATTCCAAAAGATGAAAGACCCCCCATCTAAATTTGTTTAATATTGCATTTCAATGATCCTGCAATCCTGTTGTTATAAATTCTGTGTCATATGATCCTGTTCCACAACCACCTGGTGAAGGAGCAGTGCTCTGAAAGCGAGTGCTTCCAAATAAACCTGTTGGACTATAACCTGGTGTTGTGTGGTTTTTAACTTTGTCCACCCCAGTCCAATACCGACTAAATCATTCTTGCTTTCAAACATACTTAGGTTGATTTCCCCAAATGGTAATATTTAATTTTAAATTAGATCTTTTAAGATTGATTTACACACTTAGTTTGCTAACTCACCGTCAAGAATTTGTTCATCTCAGTTTGCTCGGATCCCAATATTATTGGGGAAGTAGGAACAAATGAGTTTGGAGGAATTATCTCACAATTATTTGATCACTATGTATTACTTTTGTTCTTTGTGGTGCCTTATAAAGTTTACAATCTCTCAATAAAACATTAGTCCAACCTTCCTAACTGCTCTGTGCAAAGTCTTTATAATCTTGCATTGCTTTCCCATCACTTGTTTCCGAAAACTGTTGTGATGTATTATGAACTCTGGTTATTTCTCATTGTAACTAATGCTGTTAAATGACGACACGTAACATGAAAAACTCAGTTCCTTTTTCAATGGGAAAGGTGATGAACTCTGGTTTTCGTTATATTTTTGTTATATCCTGCTATTTTCTGTAAATCAAAATGGTGCCACAGCATGGCGACATATTACTCTTTTCACTGTATTTATTTGTTAAATGCTAGTGACAATAAATCCCTCGATTCAATTTGATTTCTTAAACCTGCCACACTAACTGTTACCAGATCCAGTATGGCCTGTTCCCTGGGTGGCTCTGTTACATGTTACTCTTGGAAACTATCCCTAATGGATTTGTTGTCATAGCTAACCTTTCCAATTGGATTAACACAATCAATATGAAGGTTTGATTTGATTATTATTGTCACATGTATCCAGGTACAGTGAAAAGTACTGTATTGTGTGTAGTACAGGCAGATCATACCGTACAGAGATCATAGGGTGACTGAACACAGCACGGAGTACAATGTTCCAGCTGTAGAGAAGGTGCACAGAGAGCGAGATCAACATTCAATTCAAAATTAGAGAGGTCCATTCATTTGTCTAACAACAGCAAGGAGGAAGCTGTCCTTGAACCTGTTGGTGTGTGTGTTTGAAGCTGCATCGTCTTCCTGATGGAAAAGGTTGGAAAAAATGAAAACTGAGGATGAGGGCTCTTTGATGCCTTTCCAAAGCAACAGGAAGTGTAGATGTAAACAGTGGGTGGAAGGTTGTCTCCTGTGATGGTCTGGGCTGTACACACCACGCTCTGTAACTTGTTATGGTCCTGGGCAGAGCAGTTAGCGTACCAAGCTGTGATGCATCCAGACATAGATGCACCATAGAAAACATTCACAGTGTTGGTGAGAGTCCTTTGGAACATGCCAGATTTCCTTGGCTGCCTCAGGAGGAAATGTTGTGCCTTTTTGACCGTCGCATCAGCATGAATGGTCCAGGACCGATTGGTGACTGTCACTCCAAGGCACTGCACTCGACTATCTCCATCTCAGCACCATTGATGTAGATGGAGCGTGCTTCTTGAAGTCAATGATCAGCTGTTCAGTTTTGCTGACATTGAAGGAGAGATTATCTTTACATTGCGCCACCAAGAATCTTTCTTTTCTGTATTCTGTCTTGTCATTGTTTGATATCTACAACAGCCATGTCATCAGTGAACTTGCAGATGGAGTTTGGATGAAATTTGGCCACACGGCCATGTGTGTATAGGGAGTGTAGTAAGGTGCTGAGTCCGCAGAGTTCTGGGGCACCAGTGTTGAGGATTGTTGTGCAGGAGGTGATGTAGCATCTTCTCACTGCGGTCTGTTGGTTAGGAAGTCCAGGATCCAGTTGCAGAGGGCAGGGCAGAGCAGAGACCTAGGTCTTGGAGTTTAGATGTTAGTTTGTTTGGGGTTATAGTACTGAAGGTGGAGCTGTGGTCACTAGTCGAAGGCCTGATGTAGGTATTCTTGTTGCCCAGATGTTCAGGAATGAGTGTAGGGCGAGGGAGATGGTGTCTGCTGTGGATCTATTCAGGCAGGCAAATTGCAAGAGCTTGAGACAGGCTGGGAAGCTGGAGTTGAAGTGAGCCATGACTAACCTCTTGAAGCACTCCATTGTTATGGGGAGTCAGAGCCACCGAGTGGTAGTCTTTGAGGCTTGTTGTATGATTTTGTTTTGGCTCCAGGATGATGATGGTCTTCCTGAAGTAGGTAGGGACTTCAGATTGTAGTAAGATTAAAGTCACCCATAATTATTGCTTTGTTTTTTGTTCTGCTATTATTTGTAATGTGTCACCTTTCCTGTGGAGAGACCATGGGTTCAGTGTCTGTGCATGACTCACTCCAATCTCCTTTTCTCCTTGTTAGATTTTACCTTCACCCAGATAGAGTCTACATCATCGAAGCCTTGATCATCTCTCACATCTGTCCTCATTTAATCTTTTATAAAATGGACTAATCCACCACCTTCACCCTCTGCCCTGTCTCTCCAAAAGTTCAAATATCCCCCAATGTTAAGTTTTCAGTTTTGATCTCCTTGTCATCATGTTTCTATAACGTCTATGAGATTATAATTATTTACAATACCTCGATTTGCACCGTCAGTTCATCTACCTCATTCCAAATGCTTTATCCATAATATACAAAGCTTTTAAGTTGTTCTTTTATCAAACTTACCTACTCCTTTGCAGTTCCTTGGTGTTATTTGACATTCACACATTCTATTCCTTCCTGCTATTTTCTGGTAACAATTAGCCCCATCACTAACCTGCAATCCCACCCTCTTCTTGACCCTTCAGGCTCGAAGGGCAGAATGGCCTACTCCTGCACCTAGAACATAGAACATAGAACATAGAAGAATACAGCGCAGTACAGGCCCTTCAGCCCTCGATGTTGCGCCGATCAAAGCCCACCTAACCTACACTAACCCACTATCCTCCATATACCTATCCAATGCCCGCTTAAATACCCATAAAGAGGGAGAGTCCACTACTGCTACTGGCAGGGCATTCCATGAACTTACGACTCGCTGAGTGAAGAACCTACCCCTAACATCTATCCTATACCTTCCACCCCTTAATTTAAAACTGTGTCCCCTAGTAACAGCTGACTCCATACGCGGAAAAAGGTTCTCACTGTCAACCCTATCTAACCCCCTAATCATCTTGTACACCTCTATCAAATCTCCCCTAAACCTTCTTTTCTCCAATGAAAACAACCCCAAGTGCCTCAGCCTTTCCTCATACGATCTTCCTACCATGCCAGGCAACATCCTGGTAAACTTCCTCTGCACCCGTTCCAGTGCCTCCACATCCTTCCTATAGTATGGCGACCAAAACTGCACACAATATTCCAGATGCGGCCGCACCAGAGTCTTATACAACTGCAGCATGACCTCAGGACTCCGGAACTCAATTCCTCTACCAATAAAGCCCAGTACGCCATATGCCTTCTTCACTGCACTATTTACCTGGGTGGCAACTTTCAGAGATCTGTGTACATGGACACCAAGATCCGTCTGCTCATCCACACTACCAAGTAGCCTACCATTAGCCCAGTAATCCATCTTTTTATTACTCTTACCAAAGTGAATCACCTCACACTTATCCACATTGAACTCTATTTGCCACCTTTCTGCCCAGCTCTGCAACTTATCTATATCCCACTGTAACCTATTGTCTATTGTCTTTGATTTTCTAATTTTCCAAGCAACTGAACCAACACCACAACTATTTAAGACCCAACCCCCAGCCCTGGGTTCTGTGAGCCACCAGCATTCTGGCCCCAACAGGATTCAGACAGAGCCCGTCCCATTGCAGCAGCTCCCTCCTTCCCCTGCACCGGGGCCCTGTCCCATCAATTCAAACTCGTTTCTCTCACACCAATCTTTGAGCCACACAGTGACCTCTTTAACCTTGTTAACCCTCAGCCAACCAGCTTGTGGCTTCGATAGTAATCTGGAGATTATTACTGTTGTGATACTATGTTTAATTTTGCCCAGGCGGTATGTTTTCCCACAGGTGGCAGTGGCCCTGTGAAGTGCATCTGGAGGTGTTCCCAGGATCCCCTTGGCTTAGGTTGGTGTCCCATCCTAACGTTGATGGGTCTACCTGGGTTGTGCTGTGCACAAACCACACATCTGCAGCAGGGTTTGGCTATATCTCTCCCCATTCCCTTCCACCACCACTCTCTTCCTGTGTATGTTTCACTCTGCCTTTCCATGTGATGGCCATCTTGTGTCTGTGTGCCCCATGTTAGCATGACCACTCCATCCCACTGTCCAAAGATGTGCAGGTTAGGGTGAACTGGCCATGCCAAAATTTTCCCCTGTGTCCCAGCAATAAGCAGGCTAGCAAGATTAGCTGTGGTAAATGCAGCGTTCCAGGGGATTGGGTGGGACGCTCTTCAGAGAGTCAGTGTAGACTCAATGGGCTGAATGGCCTCTATCCACACTGTAAGGATTCTATGGTAAATATTCCCTCCCCAGAAAAGTTTTAGCAACTGACAAAGCCATTTTGGTTTCTGAATGTATAAAAATACCTGACGTTTCCAATTATCCTTATTCCAATTTCTGTTGTACCCCATTTCCAGTTTGGATGATTACATTAGAGTTATCACTGGGGCTGGAGGAGCACAATGCTGCTGTACCTAGTGTTCTCCTGGCTATTACGTAAGACTAAAATATATTGTTCTATTATCAAGATGACCAATTCTACACTTTACTCAAATCAGGTTTTCAGCTGAAGTACCAAGTAGGGGATACCCATTAACCTCCTCCTCAGGATCCCAGCAGCATCTTCGATTGATACGTTCTGTGATTCTTGAACTTGTTCCAAGGTGATGATGGGCATTGCTGGCTGGGCCAGCGTTTATTGTCTGGCCCGAGGGACCTTTGAAAAGGTCACAGTGATCTGCCTCCTTGTCCAACTGCAGTCCTTGTGATGGTGTAAGAACACACAACATGCCAGCAGCACTAGGGAGTTTCTGGAGCTTTAATCCTGTGTAAATACTGCACCTTCTTATTTCTCTTCATTCTCGATTGTGGACTAAAGTGGACAATAAAACCATTTTAAAATCAAGGATGGAGACAGACATGGGGCCACTTTCTATAAGGCAATTCCCAGAACTCATTGCAAATGCAGAAACTGTTTGTGTGACGAGGGGAATGCAGCGGTAACTCTGGCTGCAGATGAAGCTAAGCACAATATTCATTTCCAGATATTGCTGCCTCTCAAACCCATTGCCAACGTTCTCACACCTCCATGTTTGAATTGCTCCAACCAATTATCTGTCCTGTTGTGGGACTGAAACAGCTCTTGCCAACATCCACACTGTCTTCCTGTGTGACGGACACAGTTCACGACACCCACTTCCTGGAACGTCATTCTTTACAATTCTGACCTGATTCTCTTCACTCCACCACTGGCTGTTATTCTTTCAGCTCCTGGACTGTACACTTGCCCTAAATGTCACCTGCCTTTGTGTAAATATCTGACTTCTAGTGGTGAGGTGACAAATCTTGACCAATAATGATGTTGTGATGTGCTTTGGAAAGTTTTATTGTCTTAAAAGGCATTATATGAATGCAGGTTGGTGTTGTGAAGTCACCTCCCCATCGCCTTGATCTTCAGTCTGTGATTGCATCTCCCAGAGTGAGTCGACAGCACCAACTCCAATATTGCAACAGGAAACACCTGCAACTTTCTCTCAGACAGAAACCAGCCCAGTCACAGCTAATCTATACACACGTCGAATACAATGTGGACTCTCTCTCCCTGACCTTTCCAGGCTAGAACTGTCACACCCACACCTAACCCACATGGGTAAAATCCAAAATCAAATACCTGAACCTCTCCCAGTATTATTCCCAAACTAGTCCCAAACTCTTCCCATAACCGAGTTTAAGTTACAAAATAAGCCCACCATCCCAAACTTTCCCCAGCCCCACCAATCCCAAAGAAATCATGTCTCACAAACTTGATGGAGTTTTTTGAAGAAGTAACAAAGAGGATTGATGAGGGCAGAGCAGTAGATATGATCTATAGGGACTTCAGTAAGGCGTTCGACAAGGTTCCCCATGGGAGACTGATTGGCAAGGTTAGATCTCACGGAATACCGGGAGAACTAGCCATTTGGATACAGAACTGGCTCAAAGGTAGAAGACAGAGGGTGGTGGTGGAAGGTTGTTTTTCAGACTGGAGGCCTGTGATCAGTGGAGTGCCACAAGGATCGGTGTTGGGTCCTCTACTTTTTGTCACTTACATAAAAAATTTGGACACGAGCATAAGGGGTACAGTTAGTAAGTTTGCAGATGACACCAAAATTGGAGGTGTAGTGGACAGCGAAGAGGGTTACCTCAGATTACAACAGGATCTGGACCAGATGGGTCAATGGGCTGAGAAGTGGCAGATGGAGTTTAATTCAGATAAATGTGAGGTGCTGCATTTTGGGAAAGCAAATCAGAGCAGGACTTATACACTTAATGGTAAGGTCCTAGGGAGTGTTGCTGAACAAAGAGACCTTGGAGTGCAGGTTCATAGCTCCTTGAAAGTGGAGTCACAGGTAGATAGGATAGTGAAGAAGGCGTTTGATATGCTTTCTTTTATTGGTCAGAGTATTGAGTACAGGAGTTGGGAGGTCATGTTGCAGCTGTACAGGACATTGGTTAGGCCACTGTTGGAATATTGTGTGCAATTCTGGTCTCCTTCCTATCGGGAAGATGTTGTGAAACTTGAAAGGGTTTAGGAAAGATTTACAAGGATGTTGCCAGGTTTGGAGGATCTGAGCCACAGGGAGAGGCTGAACAGGCTGGGGCTGTTTTCCCTGGAGCGTCGGAGGCTGAGGGGGTGACCTTATAGAGGTTTACAAAATTATAAGGGGCATGGATAGGATAAATAGACAAAGTCTTTTCCCTGGGGTCAGGGAGTCCAGAACTAGAGGGCATAGGTTTAGGGTGAGAGGGGAAAGATATAAAAGAGACCTAAGGGGCAACTTTTTCACACAGAGGGTGGTACGTGTATGGAATGAGCTGCCAGAGGAAGTGGTGGAGGCTGGTACAATTGCAACATTTAAGAGGCATTTGGATGGGTATATGAATAGGAAGGGTTTGGAGGGATATGGACCGGGTGCTGGCAAGTGGGACTAGATTGGGTTGGGATATCTGGTTGGCATGGACAGGTTGGACCGAAGGGTCTGTTTCCATGCTGTACATCTGTGTGACTCTTTGACCCTAATCCCATTGCCCCATTTACAGTCCCCATAGCCCTACATCAATCCCAAACTAATCCCACTGCTGCCCACTTACTGTATTGTTGTGTTTTGTTTTGAATAACTTTATAAGTAATGCAGTTCACTCAGAATCATGAATGTTAACGATGAAGAAAACATACTATGAAGGCAAAGTTAGCCCTGGCATTTTGAGGACTATTCAAAGGTCAGGTGGTAGAGCAGCAATGCCTAACATTTGAGATGTGAGACAGCAGCAGGAGTGAAGCCCCCGAGCCCCACTGAGCTCGCCTTTCCATCGGGGACAGTCTTGGGCTGATCTCCAGTTTGCACGACACTTTCCTGCTGGCTCTCCGTCTCCCTTGATTCCCCGAGAGACCAAAAAGTCTGCCTGGACCAGCCTTCAATTCAATGATGGGAACTCCAAACTCATCTGGCGATCGCCGGAGATCCACAATCCTTTCAGCCAAGTGAGCTCTCTTCTTTGTGCCCTAAATGATCAGCACTTTCCCTGAGACAATAGCTCCTTGTTGTAGTTATCCTGGCTCAGGGAGTGGGGAGGAGGGGACTGCAAACTGTTACGACACGGGGTAAACCCTCCTCCTTAATTTAAAACCAGCAACACAGAAAAGATTTATCCCGTGCAGTAATCTGTAAAAGTCGAGTGGCCAAGAACTTCGTCAAGTAAAACTGAACAACTTTATTTCTTAAAGTATAACAGAGAATCATTAACCAACCACTATTTACAATTCCTTTCTCTAACCTCTCTTTTAGCTTCCCTTCTATAATACTAGTCCGATAAAACTCCCAGTTAAGATTTACAAAACAACACTTCTGATCTCAAACCCAGGCAGCTGGAGGTTCTTGTCTTTGCATCTTCCTGTGTCTTCTTTTCCCCTTGTTAGGAATTTCTGTGTCACACGTTACTGATCGAAAAGGTACTTTGAAGAGAGATGTTTTCTCAAGCTGTCTGGTACATGTTAGGCCTGGCAGTTCTCCTATCAACAGTTCAATTTACCCCCGGTCTTATACTGCAGAGCATCAGAATGTGTCATTGGCTTTTAAGATTGTCAATATACTTGACTCAATCTTGATTGCAGTTTGTTACGTTTTGGGTATAATTTAAACTGATCGGCCAAATTCAAATTTGTTTTTGTCTCCAAGCAACAAATTAATTGAGTTGTTCGACCCATTGTTACATTGTTAGCTTTTTGAGAACGCTTGGTGCGGTGTCTGGTAGTTTTTCTGCTTTTAGATTTCTCAAAGCTACACCCGCATCTTTATAACAACACAGCCTCAGTGTGGATCATGTCAAATCTCTACAGCACTTTACCCGTTTCCATGAGTTCACAACGCATTCTTCGAAACCCCAAAGAGCATTGACACCATTCATTCAGTCACAGGGCAGCTGGCTCATCCCAACACCCTCCTGATGAACGTTCCTTGCATCATCTGCAGCGATAATAAAACCTCCGAACTGCAGGAGATCAGCACAGCACACAGTACTCCAGGTGTGGTCACATCACAGCACACAGTACTCCAGGTGTGGTCACATCACAGCACACAGTACTCCAGGTGTGGTCACACCACAGCACACAGTACTCCAGGTGTGGTCACACCACAGCACACAGTACTCCAGGTGTGGTCACATCACAGCACACAGTACTCCAGGTGTGGTCACACCACAGCACACAGTACTCCAGGTGTGGACACATCACAGCACACAGTACTCCAGGTGTGGACACATCACAGCACACAGTACTCCAGGTGTGGTCACATCACAGCACACAGTACTCCAGGTGTGGTCACATCACAGCACACAGTACTCCAGGTGTGGACACATCAGCACACAGTACTCCAGGTGTGGTCACATCAGCACACAGTACTCCAGGTGTGGTCACATCAGCACACAGTACTCCAGGTGTGGTCACACCACAGCACACAGTACTCCAGGTGTGGTCACATCAGCACACAGTACTCCAGGTGTGGACACATCACAGCACACAGTACTCCAGGTGTGGTCACATCAGCACACAGTACTCCAGGTGTGGTCACATCAGCACACAGTACTCCAGGTGTGGTCACACCACAGCACACAGTACTCCAGGTGTGGTCACATCAGCACACAGTACTCCAGGTGTGGTCACATCAGCACACAGTACTCCAGGTGTGGACACATCACAGCACACAGTACTCCAGGTGTGGTCACATCAGCACACAGTACTCCAGGTGTGGTCACATCAGCACACAGTACTCCAGGTGTGGTCACATCAGCACACAGTACTCCAGGTGTGGTCACACCACAGCACACAGTACTCCAGGTGTGGTCACATCAGCACACAGTACTCCAGGTGTGGACACATCACAGCACACAGTACTCCAGGTGTGGTCACATCAGCACACAGTACTCCAGGTGTGGTCACACCACAGCACACAGTACTCCAGGTGTGGTCACATCAGCACACAGTACTCCAGGTGTGGTCACACCACAGCACACAGTACTCCAGGTGTGGTCACATCACAGCACACAGTACTCCAGGTGTGGTCACACCACAGCACACAGTACTCCAGGTGTGGTCACATCAGCACACAGTACTCCAGGTGTGGTCACATCAGCACACAGTACTCCAGGTGTGGTCACATCAGCACACAGTACTCCAGGTGTGGTCACATCACAGCACACAGTACTCCAGGTGTGGTCACATCAACACACAGTACTCCAGGTGTGGACACATCACAGCACACAGTACTCCAGGTGTGGTCACATCAGCACACAGTACTCCAGGTGTGGACACATCACAGCACACAGTACTCCAGGTGTGGTCACATCAGCACACAGTACTCCAGGTGTGGACACATCACAGCACACAGTACTCCAGGTGTGGTCACATCAACACACAGTACTCCAGGTGTGGTCACATCACAGCACACAGTACTCCAGGTGTGGTCACATCAGCACACAGTACTCCAGGTGTGGTCACACCACAGCACACAGTACTCCAGGTGTGGTCACATCAGCACACAGTACTCCAGGTGTGGTCACATCAGCACACAGTACTCCAGGTGTGGACACATCACAGCACACAGTACTCCAGGTGTGGTCACATCAACACACAGTACTCCAGGTGTGGTCACATCACAGCACACAGTACTCCAGGTGTGGTCACACCACAGCACACAGTACTCCAGGTGTGGTCACATCACAGCACACAGTACTCCAGGTGTGGTCACATCACAGCACACAGTACTCCAGGTGTGGTCACACCACAGCACACAGTACTCCAGGTGTGGACACATCACAGCACACAGTACTCCAGGTGTGGTCACACCACAGCACACAGTACTCCAGGTGTGGTCACATCAGCACACAGTACTCCAGGTGTGGTCATATCACAGCACACAGTACTCCAGGTGTGGTCACATCACAGCACACAGTACTCCAGGTGTGGTCACATCAACACACAGTACTCCAGGTGTGGTCACACCACAGCACACAGTACTCCAGGTGTGGTCACATCAGCACACAGTACTCCAGGTGTGGTCATATCACAGCACACAGTACTCCAGGTGTGGTCACATCACAGCACACAGTACTCCAGGTGTGGTCACATCAACACACAGTACTCCAGGTGTGGTCACACCACAGCACACAGTACTCCAGGTGTGGACACATCACAGCACACAGTACTCCAGGTGTGGTCACACCACAGCACACAGTACTCCAGGTGTGGTCCCATAAACACACAGTACTCCAGGTGTGGTCACATCACAGCACACAGTACTCCAGGTGTGGTCACATCAACACACAGTGCTCCAGGTGTGGACACATCACAGCACACAGTACTCCAGGTGTGGTCACACCACAGCACACAGTACTCCAGGTGTGGTCACATCACAGCACACAGTACTCCAGGTGTGGTCACATCACAGCACACAGTACTCCAGGTGTGGACACATCACAGCACACAGTACTCCAGGTGTGGTCACATCACAGCACACAGTACTCCAGGTGTGGTCCCATCACAGCACACAGTACTCCAGGTGTGGTCACACCACAGCACACAGTACTCCAGGTGTGGTCACATCAGCACACAGTACTCCAAGTGTGGTCACATCAACACACAGTACTCCAGGTGTGGTCACATCAACACACAGTACTCCAGGTGTGGTCACATCAGCACACAGTACTCCAAGTGTGGTCACATCAACACACAGTACTCCAGGTGTGGTCACATCAGCACACAGTACTCCAGGTGTGGTCACATCACAGCACACAGTACTCCAGGTGTGGTCACACCACAGCACACAGTACTCCAGGTGTGGTCACACCACAGCACACAGTACTCCAGGTGTGGTCACATCACAGCACACAGTACTCCAGGTGTGGTCACATCACAGCACACAGTACTCCAGGTGTGGACACATCAGCACACAGTACTCCAGGTGTGGTCACATCAACACACAGTACTCCAGGTGTGGTCACATCACAGCACACAGTACTCCAGGTGTGGTCACACCACAGCACACAGTACTCCAGGTGTGGTCACACCACAGCACACAGTACTCCAGGTGTGGACACATCAGCACACAGTACTCCAGGTGTGGTCACACCACAGCACACAGTACTCCAGGTGTGGTCACACCACAGCACACAGTACTCCAGGTGTGGTCACACCTCAACACACAGTACTCCAGGTGTGGTCACACCTCAACACACAGTACTCCAGGTGTGGTCACATCACAGCACACAGTACTCCAGGTGTGGTCACATCACAGCACACAGTACTCCAGGTGTGGTCCCATCACAGCACACAGTACTCCAGGTGTGGACACATCACAGCACACAGTACTCCAGGTGTGGTCACACCACAGCACACAGTACTCCAGGTGTGGTCACATCACAGCACACAGTACTCCAGGTGTGGTCACACCACAGCACACAGTACTCCAGGTGTGGTCCCATCACAGCACACAGTACTCCAGGTGTGGACACATCAGCACACAGTACTCCAGGTGTGGTCCCATCACAGCACACAGTACTCCAGGTGTGGACACATCAGCACACAGTACTCCAGGTGTGGTCACATCACAGCACACAGTACTCCAGGTGTGGTCACATCAGCACACAGTACTCCAGGTGTGGTCACATCACAACACACAGTACTCCAGGTGTGGTCACATCACAGCACACAGTACTCCAGGTGTGGTCACACCACAGCACACAGTACTCCAGGTGTGGTCACACCACAGCACACAGTACTCCAGGTGTGGTCCCATCACAGCACACAGTACTCCAGGTGTGGTCACACCACAGCACACAGTACTCCAGGTGTGGTCACACCACAGCACACAGTACTCCAGGTGTGGTCACATCAGCACACAGTACTCCAGGTGTGGTCACATCACACCACACAGTACTCCAGGTGTGGTCACATCAGCACACAGTACTCCAGGTGTGGTCACACCACAGCACACAGTACTCCAGGTGTGGTCACATCAGCACACAGTACTCCAGGTGTGGTCACATCAGCACACAGTACTCCAGGTGTGGTCACACCACAGCACACAGTACTCCAGGTGTGGTCACATCAGCACACAGTACTCCAGGTGTGGTCACATCACAGCACACAGTACTCCAGGTGTGGTCACATCACAGCACACAGTACTCCAGGTGTGGTCACATCAGCACACAGTACTCCAGGTGTGGTCACATCACAGCACACAGTACTCCAGGTGTGGTCACATCAGCACACAGTACTCCAGGTGTGGTCACATCAGCACACAGTACTCCAGGTGTGGTCACACCACAGCACACAGTACTCCAGGTGTGGTCACATCACAGCACACAGTACTCCAGGTGTGGTCACACCACAGCACACAGTACTCCAGGTGTGGTCACATCAGCACACAGTACTCCAGGTGTGGTCACACCACAGCACACAGTACTCCAGGTGTGGTCACATCAGCACACAGTACTCCAGGTGTGGTCACACCACAGCACACAGTACTCCAGGTGTGGTCACATCACAGCACACAGTACTCCAGGTGTGGACACATCACAGCACACAGTACTCCAGGTGTGGACACATCACAACACACAGTACTCCAGGTGTGGTCACATCACAGCACACAGTACTCCAGGTGTGGTCACATCACAACACACAGTACTCCAGGTGTGGTCACACCACAGCACACAGTACTCCAGGTGTGGTCACACCACAGCACACAGTACTCCAGGTGTGGTCACACCACAGCACACAGTACTCCAGGTGTGGTCACATCAACACACAGTACTCCAGGTGTGGACACACCACAGCACACAGTACTCCAGGTGTGGTCCCATCACAGCACACAGTACTCCAGGTGTGGTCCCATCACAGCACACAGTACTCCAGGTGTGGTCACACCACAGCACACAGTACTCCAGGTGTGGTCCCATCACAGCACACAGTACTCCAGATGTGGTCACACCACAGCACACAGTACTCCAGGTGTGGACACATCACAGCACACAGTACTCCAGGTGTGGTCCCATCACAGCACACAGTACTCCAGGTGTGGTCACACCACAGCACACAGTACTCCAGGTGTGGTCACACCACAGCACACAGTACTCCAGGTGTGGTCACATCACAGCACACAGTACTCCAGGTGTGGTCACAACTGCACACAGTACTCCAGGTGTGGTCACATCACAGCACACAGTACTCCAGGTGTGGTCACATCACAGCACACAGTACTCCAGGTGTGGTCACACCAGCACACAGTACTCCAGGTGTGGTCACATCACAGCACACAGTACTCCAGGTGTGGACACATCACAGCACACAGTACTCCAGGTGTGGTCACACCACAGCACACAGTACTCCAGGTGTGGTCACACCACAGCACACAGTACTCCAGGTGTGGTCACACCACAGCACACAGTACTCCAGGTGTGGTCACATCAGCACACAGTACTCCAGGTGTGGTCACATCACAGCACACAGTACTCCAGGTGTGGTCACACCACAGCACACAGTACTCCAGGTGTGGTCACACCACAGCACACAGTACTCCAGGTGTGGACACATCACAGCACACAGTACTCCAGGTGTGGTCACACCACAGCACACAGTACTCCAGGTGTGGTCACACCACAGCACACAGTAATCCAGGTGTGGTCACATCAGCACACAGTACTCCAGGTGTGGTCACATCACAGCACACAGTACTCCAGGTGTGGTCACACCACAGCACACAGTACTCCAGGTGTGGTCACACCACAGCACACAGTACTCCAGGTGTGGTCACATCAGCACACAGTACTCCAGGTGTGGTCACACCACAGCACACAGTACTCCAGGTGTGGTCACATCACAGCACACAGTACTCCAGGTGTGGTCACATCACAGCACACAATACTCCAGGTGTGGTCACATCAGCACACAGTACTCCAGGTGTGGACACATCACAGCACACAGTACTCCAGGTGTGGTCACATCAGCACACAGTACTCCAGGTGTGGTCACATCAGCACACAGTACTCCAGGTGTGGTCACATCACAGCACACAATACTCCAGGTGTGGTCACATCACAGCACACAGTACTCCAGGTGTGGTCACATCAGCACACAGTACTCCAGGTGTGGTCACATCACAGCACACAGTACTCCAGGTGTGGTCACATCAGCACACAGTACTCCAGGTGTGGTCACATCAGCACACAGTACTCCAGGTGTGGTCACATCAGCACACAGTACTCCAGGTGTAGTCACACCACAGCACACTGTACTCCAGGTGTGGAACCATCACAGCACACAGTACTCCAGGTGTGGTCACATCACAGCACACAGTACTCCAGGTGTGGACACATCACAGCACACAGTACTCCAGGTGTAGTCACATCAGCACACAGTACTCCAGGTGTGGTCACATCAGCACACAGTACTCCAGGTGTGGTCACACCACAGCACACAATACTCCAGGTGTGGTCACATCACAGCACACAGTACTCCAGGTGTGGTCACACCACAGCACACAGTACTCCAGGTGTAGTCACATCAGCACACAGTACTCCAGGTGTGGTCACACCACAGCACACAGTACTCCAGGTGTAGTCACATCAGCACACAGTACTCCAGGTGTGGTCACATCAGCACACAGTACTCCAGGTGTGGCACACCACAGCACACAGTACTCCAGGTGTGGTCACATCAGCACACAGTACTCCAGGTGTGGTCACACCACAGCACACAGTACTCCAGGAGTGGTCACACCACAGCAAACAGTACTCCAGGTGTGGTCACATCACAGCACACAGTACTCCAGGTGTGGTCACACCACAGCACACAGTACTCCAGGTGTGGTCACATCACAGCACACAGTACTCCAGGTGTGGTCACATCAGCACACAGTACTCCAGGTGTGGTCACATCACAACACACAGTACTCCAGGTGTGGTCATATCACAGCACACAGTACTCCAGGTGTGGACACATCACAGCACACAGTACTCCAGGTGTGGTCACATCAGCACACAGTACTCCAGGTGTGGTCACACCACAGCATACAGTACTCCAGGTGTGGTCACATCAGCACACAGTACTCCAGGTGTGGTCACAACAGCACACAGTACTCCAGGTGTGGTCATATCACAGCACACAGTACTCCAGGTGTGGTCACATCACAGCACACAGTACTCCAGGTGTGGTCACACCACAGCACACAGTACTCCAGGTGTGGTCACATCACAGCACACAGTACTCCAGGTGTGGTCACATCAGCACACAGTACTCCAGGTGTGGTCATATCACAGCACACAGTACTCCAGGTGTGGTCACATCAGCACACAGTACTCCAGGTGTGGTCACACCACAGCACACAGTACTCCAGGTGTGGTCACATCAGCACACAGTACTCCAGGTGTGGACACATCACAGCACACAGTACTCCAGGTGTGGTCACACCTCAAAACACAGTACTCCAGGTGTGGTCACACCACAGCACACAGTACTCCAGGTGTGGTCACACCTCAAAACACAGTACTCCAGGTGTGGTCACACCACAGCACACAGTACTCCAGGTGTGGTCACATCACAACACACAGTACTCCAGGTGTGGTCACATCACAGCACACAGTACTCCAGGTGTGGTCACACCACAGCACACAGTACTCCAGGTGTGGTCACATCACAGCACACAGTACTCCAGGTGTGGTCACACCACAGCACACAGTACTCCAGGTGTGGTCACACCACAGCACACAGTACTCCAGGTGTGGTCACATCACAACACACAGTACTCCAGGTGTGGTCACATCACAGCACACAGTACTCCAGGTGTGGTCCCATCACAGCACACAGTACTCCAGGTGTGGTCACACCACAGCACACAGTACTCCAGGTGTGGTCACATCACAGCACACAGTACTCCAGGTGTGGTCACACCACAGCACACAGTACTCCAGGTGTGGTCACATCACAGCACACAGTACTCCAGGTGTGGTCACACCTCAACACACAGTACTCCAGGTGTGGTCACACCTCAACACACAGTACTCCAGGTGTGGTCACACCACAGCACACAGTACTCCAGGTGTGGTCACATCACAGCACACAGTACTCCAGGTGTGGTCACACCTCAACACACAGTACTCCAGGTGTGGTCACACCACAGCACAAAGTACTCCAGGTGTGGTCACATCAGCACACAGTACTCCAGGTGTGGACACATCACAGCACACAGTACTCCAGGTGTGGTCACATCACAGCACACAGTACTCCAGGTGTGGTCACATCACAGCACACAGTACTCCAGGTGTGGTCACATCAGCACACAGTACTCCAGGTGTGGTCACACCAGCACACAGTACTCCAGGTGTGGTCACATCACAGCACACAGTACTCCAGGTGTGGTCACACCAGCACACAGTACTCCAGGTGTGGTCACACCAGCACACAGTACTCCAGGTGTGGTCACACCAGCACACAGTACTCCAGGTGTGGTCACACCAGCACACAGTACTCCAGGTGTGGTCACACCCGCACACAGTACTCCAGGTGTGGTCACACCACGGCACACAGTACTCCAGGTGTGGTCACATCAGCACACAGTACTCCAGGTGTGGTCACATCACAACACACAGTACTCCAGGTGTGGTCACATCAGCACACAGTACTCCAGCTGTGGTCACACCACAGCACACAGTACTCCAGGTGTGGTCACATCACAGCACACAGTACTCCAGGTGTGGTCCCATCACAGCACACAGTACTCCAGGTGTGGTCACATCAACACACAGTACTCCAGGTGTGGACACACCACAGCACACAGTACTCCAGGTGTGGTCACATCACAGCACACAGTACTCCAGGTGTGGACACATCACAGCACACAGTACTCCAGGTGTGGTCACACCACAGCACACAGTACTCCAGGTGTGGTCCCATCACAGCACACAGTACTCCAGGTGTGGTCACACCACAGCACACAGTACTCCAGGTGTGGTCACATCACAGCACACAGTACTCCAGGTGTGGTCAGATCAGCACACAGTACTCCAGGTGTGGTCACACAACAGCACACAGTACTCCAGGTGTGGTCCCATCACAGCACACAGTACTCCAGGTGTGGTCACACCACAGCACACAGTACTCCAGGTGTGGTCACACCACAGCACACAGTACTCCAGGTGTGGTCACATCACAGCACACAGTACTCCAGGTGTGGTCAGATCAGCACACAGTACTCCAGGTGTGGTCACACAACAGCACACAGTACTCCAGGTGTGGTCACATCACAGCACACAGTACTCCAGGTGTGGTCACACAACAGCACACAGTACTCCAGGTGTGGTCATATCACAGCACACAGTACTCCAGGTGTGGTCACATCAGCACACAGTACTCCAGGTGTGGTCACACCACAGCACACAGTACTCCAGGTGTGGTCACATCAGCACACAGTACTCCAGGTGTGGTCACATCACAGCACACAGTACTCCAGGTGTGGACACATCAGCACACAGTACTCCAGGTGTGGTCACATCACAGCACACAGTACTCCAGGTGTGGACACATCAGCACACAGTACTCCAGGTGTGGACACATCAGCACACAGTACTCCAGGTGTGGTCAAATCACAGCACACAGTACTCCAGATGTGGTCACATCAGCACACAGTACTCCAGGTGTGGACACATCAGCACACAGTACTCCAGGTGTGGTCACATCACAGCACACAGTACTCCAGGTGTGGTCACATCACTGCACACAGTACTCCAGATGTGGTCACATCAGCACACAGTACTCCAGGTGTGGACACATCAGCACACAGTACTCCAGGTGTGGTCACATCACAGCACACAGTACTCCAGGTGTGGACACATCAGCACACAGTACCCCAGGTGTGGACACATCAGCACACAGTACTCCAGGTGTGGTCACATCACAGCACACAGTACTCCAGGTGTGGTCACATCACAGCACACAGTACTCCAGGTGTGGACACATAAGCACACAGTACTCCAGGTGTGGACACATCAGCACACAGTACTCCAGGTGTGGTCACACCACAGCACACAGTACTCCAGGTGTGGACACATCAGCACACAGTACTCCAGGTGTGGTCACACCACGGCACACAGTACTCCAGGTGTGGTCACATCAGCACACAGTACTCCAGATGTGGTCACATCAGCACACAGTACTCCAGGTGTGGTCACACAACAGCACACTGTACTCCAGGTGTGGTCACATCACAGCACACAGTACTCCAGGTGTGGTCACACCACAGCACACAGTACTCCAGGTGTGGTCACACCACAGCACACAGTACTCCAGGTGTGGACACATCAGCACACAGTACTCCAGGTGTGGTCACATCACAGCACACAGTACTCCAAGTGTGGACACATCACAGCACACAGTACTCCAGGTGTGGTCACACCACAGCACACAGTACTCCAGGTGTGGTCACACCAGCACACAATACTCCAGGTGTGGTCCCATCACAGCACACAGTACTCCAGGTGTGGTCACACCACAGCACACAGTACTCCAGGTGTGGTCACATCAACACACAGTACTCCAGGTGTGGTCACATCACAGCACACAGTACTCCAGGTGTGGTCACACCACAGCACACAGTACTCCAGGTGTGGTCACACCACAGCACACAGTACTCCAGGTGTGGACACATCAGCACACAGTACTCCAGGTGTGGTCACACCACAGCACACAGTACTCCAGGTGTGGTCACACCACAGCACACAGTACTCCAGGTGTGGTCACACCTCAACACACAGTACTCCAGGTGTGGTCACACCTCAACACACAGTACTCCAGGTGTGGTCACATCACAGCACACAGTACTCCAGGTGTGGTCACATCACAGCACACAGTACTCCAGGTGTGGTCCCATCACAGCACACAGTACTCCAGGTGTGGACACATCACAGCACACAGTACTCCAGGTGTGGTCACACCACAGCACACAGTACTCCAGGTGTGGTCACATCACAGCACACAGTACTCCAGGTGTGGTCACACCACAGCACACAGTACTCCAGGTGTGGTCCCATCACAGCACACAGTACTCCAGGTGTGGACACATCAGCACACAGTACTCCAGGTGTGGTCCCATCACAGCACACAGTACTCCAGGTGTGGACACATCAGCACACAGTACTCCAGGTGTGGTCACATCACAGCACACAGTACTCCAGGTGTGGTCACATCAGCACACAGTACTCCAGGTGTGGTCACATCACAACACACAGTACTCCAGGTGTGGTCACATCACAGCACACAGTACTCCAGGTGTGGTCACACCACAGCACACAGTACTCCAGGTGTGGTCACACCACAGCACACAGTACTCCAGGTGTGGTCCCATCACAGCACACAGTACTCCAGGTGTGGTCACACCACAGCACACAGTACTCCAGGTGTGGTCACACCACAGCACACAGTACTCCAGGTGTGGTCACATCAGCACACAGTACTCCAGGTGTGGTCACATCACACCACACAGTACTCCAGGTGTGGTCACATCAGCACACAGTACTCCAGGTGTGGTCACACCACAGCACACAGTACTCCAGGTGTGGTCACATCAGCACACAGTACTCCAGGTGTGGTCACATCAGCACACAGTACTCCAGGTGTGGTCACACCACAGCACACAGTACTCCAGGTGTGGTCACATCAGCACACAGTACTCCAGGTGTGGTCACATCACAGCACACAGTACTCCAGGTGTGGTCACATCACAGCACACAGTACTCCAGGTGTGGTCACATCAGCACACAGTACTCCAGGTGTGGTCACATCACAGCACACAGTACTCCAGGTGTGGTCACATCAGCACACAGTACTCCAGGTGTGGTCACATCAGCACACAGTACTCCAGGTGTGGTCACACCACAGCACACAGTACTCCAGGTGTGGTCACATCACAGCACACAGTACTCCAGGTGTGGTCACACCACAGCACACAGTACTCCAGGTGTGGTCACATCAGCACACAGTACTCCAGGTGTGGTCACACCACAGCACACAGTACTCCAGGTGTGGTCACATCAGCACACAGTACTCCAGGTGTGGTCACACCACAGCACACAGTACTCCAGGTGTGGTCACATCACAGCACACAGTACTCCAGGTGTGGACACATCACAGCACACAGTACTCCAGGTGTGGACACATCACAACACACAGTACTCCAGGTGTGGTCACATCACAGCACACAGTACTCCAGGTGTGGTCACATCACAACACACAGTACTCCAGGTGTGGTCACACCACAGCACACAGTACTCCAGGTGTGGTCACACCACAGCACACAGTACTCCAGGTGTGGTCACACCACAGCACACAGTACTCCAGGTGTGGTCACATCAACACACAGTACTCCAGGTGTGGACACACCACAGCACACAGTACTCCAGGTGTGGTCCCATCACAGCACACAGTACTCCAGGTGTGGTCCCATCACAGCACACAGTACTCCAGGTGTGGTCACACCACAGCACACAGTACTCCAGGTGTGGTCCCATCACAGCACACAGTACTCCAGATGTGGTCACACCACAGCACACAGTACTCCAGGTGTGGACACATCACAGCACACAGTACTCCAGGTGTGGTCCCATCACAGCACACAGTACTCCAGGTGTGGTCACACCACAGCACACAGTACTCCAGGTGTGGTCACACCACAGCACACAGTACTCCAGGTGTGGTCACATCACAGCACACAGTACTCCAGGTGTGGTCACAACTGCACACAGTACTCCAGGTGTGGTCACATCACAGCACACAGTACTCCAGGTGTGGTCACATCACAGCACACAGTACTCCAGGTGTGGTCACATCACAGCACACAGTACTCCAGGTGTGGTCACATCACAGCACACAGTACTCCAGGTGTGGACACATCACAGCACACAGTACTCCAGGTGTGGTCCCATCACAGCACACAGTACTCCAGGTGTGGTCACACCTCAACACACAGTACTCCAGGTGTGGTCACACCAGCACACAGTACTCCAGGTGTGGTCACACCAGCACACAGTACTCCAGGTGTGGTCACACCAGCACACAGTACTCCAGGTGTGGTCACACCACAGCACACAGTACTCCAGGTGTGGTCACACCAGCACACAGTACTCCAGGTGTGGACACATCACAGCACACAGTACTCCAGGTGTGGTCACACCACACCACACAGTACTCCAGGTGTGGTCACATCAGCACACAGTACTCCAGGTGTGGACACACCACAGCACACAGTACTCCAGGTGTGGTCACACCAGCACACAGTACTCCAGGTGTGGTCACATCACAGCACACAGTACTCCAGGTGTGGACACATCACAGCACACAATACTCCAGGTGTGGTCACACCACAGCACACAGTACTCCAGGTGTGGTCACACCACAGCACACAGTACTCCAGGTGTGGTCACACCACAGCACACAGTACTCCAGGTGTGGTCACATCAGCACACAGTACTCCAGGTGTGGTCACATCACAGCACACAGTACTCCAGGTGTGGTCACACCACAGCACACAGTACTCCAGGTGTGGTCACACCACAGCACACAGTACTCCAGGTGTGGTCACACCACAGCACACAGTACTCCAGGTGTGGTCACACCACAGCACACAGTACTCCAGGTGTGGTCACACCACAGCACACAGTAATCCAGGTGTGGTCACATCAGCACACAGTACTCCAGGTGTGGTCACATCACAGCACACAGTACTCCAGGTGTGGTCACACCACAGCACACAGTACTCCAGGTGTGGTCACACCACAGCACACAGTACTCCAGGTGTGGTCACATCAGCACACAGTACTCCAGGTGTGGTCACACCACAGCACACAGTACTCCAGGTGTGGTCACATCACAGCACACAGTACTCCAGGTGTGGTCACATCACAGCACACAATACTCCAGGTGTGGTCACATCAGCACACAGTACTCCAGGTGTGGACACATCACAGCACACAGTACTCCAGGTGTGGTCACATCAGCACACAGTACTCCAGGTGTGGTCACATCAGCACACAGTACTCCAGGTGTGGTCACATCACAGCACACAATACTCCAGGTGTGGTCACATCACAGCACACAGTACTCCAGGTGTGGTCACATCAGCACACAGTACTCCAGGTGTGGTCACATCACAGCACACAGTACTCCAGGTGTGGTCACATCAGCACACAGTACTCCAGGTGTGGTCACATCAGCACACAGTACTCCAGGTGTGGTCACATCAGCACACAGTACTCCAGGTGTAGTCACACCACAGCACACTGTACTCCAGGTGTGGAACCATCACAGCACACAGTACTCCAGGTGTGGTCACATCACAGCACACAGTACTCCAGGTGTGGACACATCACAGCACACAGTACTCCAGGTGTAGTCACATCAGCACACAGTACTCCAGGTGTGGTCACATCAGCACACAGTACTCCAGGTGTGGTCACACCACAGCACACAATACTCCAGGTGTGGTCACATCACAGCACACAGTACTCCAGGTGTGGTCACACCACAGCACACAGTACTCCAGGTGTAGTCACATCAGCACACAGTACTCCAGGTGTGGTCACACCACAGCACACAGTACTCCAGGTGTAGTCACATCAGCACACAGTACTCCAGGTGTGGTCACATCAGCACACAGTACTCCAGGTGTGGCACACCACAGCACACAGTACTCCAGGTGTGGTCACATCAGCACACAGTACTCCAGGTGTGGTCACACCACAGCACACAGTACTCCAGGAGTGGTCACACCACAGCAAACAGTACTCCAGGTGTGGTCACATCACAGCACACAGTACTCCAGGTGTGGTCACACCACAGCACACAGTACTCCAGGTGTGGTCACATCACAGCACACAGTACTCCAGGTGTGGTCACATCAGCACACAGTACTCCAGGTGTGGTCACATCACAACACACAGTACTCCAGGTGTGGTCATATCACAGCACACAGTACTCCAGGTGTGGACACATCACAGCACACAGTACTCCAGGTGTGGTCACATCAGCACACAGTACTCCAGGTGTGGTCACACCACAGCATACAGTACTCCAGGTGTGGTCACATCAGCACACAGTACTCCAGGTGTGGTCACAACAGCACACAGTACTCCAGGTGTGGTCATATCACAGCACACAGTACTCCAGGTGTGGTCACATCACAGCACACAGTACTCCAGGTGTGGTCACACCACAGCACACAGTACTCCAGGTGTGGTCACATCACAGCACACAGTACTCCAGGTGTGGTCACATCAGCACACAGTACTCCAGGTGTGGTCATATCACAGCACACAGTACTCCAGGTGTGGTCACATCAGCACACAGTACTCCAGGTGTGGTCACACCACAGCACACAGTACTCCAGGTGTGGTCACATCAGCACACAGTACTCCAGGTGTGGACACATCACAGCACACAGTACTCCAGGTGTGGTCACACCTCAAAACACAGTACTCCAGGTGTGGTCACACCACAGCACACAGTACTCCAGGTGTGGTCACACCTCAAAACACAGTACTCCAGGTGTGGTCACACCACAGCACACAGTACTCCAGGTGTGGTCACATCACAACACACA
Source organism: Chiloscyllium punctatum (assembly GCF_047496795.1). Taxonomy (NCBI): domain Eukaryota; kingdom Metazoa; phylum Chordata; class Chondrichthyes; order Orectolobiformes; family Hemiscylliidae; genus Chiloscyllium; species Chiloscyllium punctatum. The sequence goes on from NW_027309939.1 coordinate 43,724, forward strand.
GTACTCCAGGTGTGGTCACATCACAGCACACAGTACTCCAGGTGTGGTCACACCACAGCACACAGTACTCCAGGTGTGGTCACATCACAGCACACAGTACTCCAGGTGTGGTCACACCACAGCACACAGTACTCCAGGTGTGGTCACACCACAGCACACAGTACTCCAGGTGTGGTCACATCACAACACACAGTACTCCAGGTGTGGTCACATCACAGCACACAGTACTCCAGGTGTGGTCCCATCACAGCACACAGTACTCCAGGTGTGGTCACACCACAGCACACAGTACTCCAGGTGTGGTCACATCACAGCACACAGTACTCCAGGTGTGGTCACACCACAGCACACAGTACTCCAGGTGTGGTCACATCACAGCACACAGTACTCCAGGTGTGGTCACACCTCAACACACAGTACTCCAGGTGTGGTCACACCTCAACACACAGTACTCCAGGTGTGGTCACACCACAGCACACAGTACTCCAGGTGTGGTCACATCACAGCACACAGTACTCCAGGTGTGGTCACACCTCAACACACAGTACTCCAGGTGTGGTCACACCACAGCACAAAGTACTCCAGGTGTGGTCACATCAGCACACAGTACTCCAGGTGTGGACACATCACAGCACACAGTACTCCAGGTGTGGTCACATCACAGCACACAGTACTCCAGGTGTGGTCACATCACAGCACACAGTACTCCAGGTGTGGTCACATCAGCACACAGTACTCCAGGTGTGGTCACACCAGCACACAGTACTCCAGGTGTGGTCACATCACAGCACACAGTACTCCAGGTGTGGTCACACCAGCACACAGTACTCCAGGTGTGGTCACACCAGCACACAGTACTCCAGGTGTGGTCACACCAGCACACAGTACTCCAGGTGTGGTCACACCAGCACACAGTACTCCAGGTGTGGTCACACCCGCACACAGTACTCCAGGTGTGGTCACACCACGGCACACAGTACTCCAGGTGTGGTCACATCAGCACACAGTACTCCAGGTGTGGTCACATCACAACACACAGTACTCCAGGTGTGGTCACATCAGCACACAGTACTCCAGCTGTGGTCACACCACAGCACACAGTACTCCAGGTGTGGTCACATCACAGCACACAGTACTCCAGGTGTGGTCCCATCACAGCACACAGTACTCCAGGTGTGGTCACATCAACACACAGTACTCCAGGTGTGGACACACCACAGCACACAGTACTCCAGGTGTGGTCACATCACAGCACACAGTACTCCAGGTGTGGACACATCACAGCACACAGTACTCCAGGTGTGGTCACACCACAGCACACAGTACTCCAGGTGTGGTCCCATCACAGCACACAGTACTCCAGGTGTGGTCACACCACAGCACACAGTACTCCAGGTGTGGTCACACCACAGCACACAGTACTCCAGGTGTGGTCACATCACAGCACACAGTACTCCAGGTGTGGTCAGATCAGCACACAGTACTCCAGGTGTGGTCACACAACAGCACACAGTACTCCAGGTGTGGTCCCATCACAGCACACAGTACTCCAGGTGTGGTCACACCACAGCACACAGTACTCCAGGTGTGGTCACACCACAGCACACAGTACTCCAGGTGTGGTCACATCACAGCACACAGTACTCCAGGTGTGGTCAGATCAGCACACAGTACTCCAGGTGTGGTCACACAACAGCACACAGTACTCCAGGTGTGGTCACATCACAGCACACAGTACTCCAGGTGTGGTCACACAACAGCACACAGTACTCCAGGTGTGGTCATATCACAGCACACAGTACTCCAGGTGTGGTCACATCAGCACACAGTACTCCAGGTGTGGTCACACCACAGCACACAGTACTCCAGGTGTGGTCACATCAGCACACAGTACTCCAGGTGTGGTCACATCACAGCACACAGTACTCCAGGTGTGGACACATCAGCACACAGTACTCCAGGTGTGGTCACATCACAGCACACAGTACTCCAGGTGTGGACACATCAGCACACAGTACTCCAGGTGTGGACACATCAGCACACAGTACTCCAGGTGTGGTCAAATCACAGCACACAGTACTCCAGATGTGGTCACATCAGCACACAGTACTCCAGGTGTGGACACATCAGCACACAGTACTCCAGGTGTGGTCACATCACAGCACACAGTACTCCAGGTGTGGTCACATCACAGCACACAGTACTCCAGATGTGGTCACATCAGCACACAGTACTCCAGGTGTGGACACATCAGCACACAGTACTCCAGGTGTGGTCACATCACAGCACACAGTACTCCAGGTGTGGACACATCAGCACACAGTACCCCAGGTGTGGACACATCAGCACACAGTACTCCAGGTGTGGTCACATCACAGCACACAGTACTCCAGGTGTGGTCACATCACAGCACACAGTACTCCAGGTGTGGACACATAAGCACACAGTACTCCAGGTGTGGACACATCAGCACACAGTACTCCAGGTGTGGTCACACCACAGCACACAGTACTCCAGGTGTGGACACATCAGCACACAGTACTCCAGGTGTGGTCACACCACGGCACACAGTACTCCAGGTGTGGTCACATCAGCACACAGTACTCCAGATGTGGTCACATCAGCACACAGTACTCCAGGTGTGGTCACACAACAGCACACTGTACTCCAGGTGTGGTCACATCACAGCACACAGTACTCCAGGTGTGGTCACACCACAGCACACAGTACTCCAGGTGTGGTCACACCACAGCACACAGTACTCCAGGTGTGGACACATCAGCACACAGTACTCCAGGTGTGGTCACATCACAGCACACAGTACTCCAAGTGTGGACACATCACAGCACACAGTACTCCAGGTGTGGTCACACCACAGCACACAGTACTCCAGGTGTGGTCACACCAGCACACAATACTCCAGGTGTGGTCCCATCACAGCACACAGTACTCCAGGTGTGGTCACACCACAGCACACAGTACTCCAGGTGTGGTCACATCAACACACAGTACTCCAGGTGTGGTCACATCACAGCACACAGTACTCCAGGTGTGGTCACACCACAGCACACAGTACTCCAGGTGTGGTCACATCACAGCACACAGTACTCCAGGTGTGGTCACATCACAGCACACAGTACTCCAGGTGTGGTCACACCTCAACACACAGTACTCCAGGTGTGGTCAGATCACAGCACACAGTACTCCAGGTGTGGTCACATCACAGCACACAGTACTCCAAGTGTGGACACATCACAGCACACAGTACTCCAGGTGTGGACACATCACAGCACACAGTACTCCAGGTGTGGTCACACCACAGCACACAGTACTCCAGGTGTGGTCACACCTCAACACACAGTACTCCAGGTGTGGTCAGATCACAGCACACAGTACTCCAGGTGTGGTCACATCACAGCACACAGTACTCCAAGTGTGGACACATCACAGCACACAGTACTCCAGGTGTGGTCACACCACAGCACACAGTACTCCAGGTGTGGACACATCAGCACACAGTACTCCAGGTGTGTTCACACCACAGCACACAGTACTCCAGGTGTGGTCACATCACAGCACACAGTACTCCAGGTGTGGTCACACCACAGCACACAGTACTCCAGGTGTGGTCACACCACAGCACACAGTACTCCAGGTGTGGACACATCAGCACACAGTACTCCAGGTGTGGTCACACCACAGCACACAGTACTCCAGGTGTGTCACACCAGCACACAGTACTCCAGGTGTGGTCACACCACAGCACACAGTACTCCAGGTGTGTCACACCAGCACACAGTACTCCAGGTGTGGTCACACCACAACACACAGTACTCCAGGTGTGGTCACATCACAGCACACAGTACTCCAGGTGTGGTCACACCACAGCACACAGTACTCCAGGTGTAGTCACATCAGCACACAGTACTCCAGGTGTGGTCACATCAGCACACAGTACTCCAGGTGTGGTCACATCACAGCACACAGTACTCCAGGTGTGGTCACACCACAGCACACAGTACTCCAGGTGTAGTCACATCAGCACACAGTACTCCAGGTGTGGTCACATCAGCACACAGTACTCCAGGTGTGGCACACCACAGCACACAGTACTCCAGGTGTGGTCACATCAGCACACAGTACTCCAGGTGTGGTCACACCACAGCACACAGTACTCCAGGTGTGGACACACCACAGCACACAGTACTCCAGGTGTGGACACATCACAGCACACAGTACTCCAGGTGTGGTCACACCACAGCACACAGTACTCCAGGTGTGGTCACACCACAGCAAACAGTACTCCAGGTGTGGTCACATCACAGCACACAGTACTCCAGGTGTGGTCACACCACAGCACACAGTACTCCAGGTGTGGTCACACCACAGCAAACAGTACTCCAGGTGTGGTCACATCACAGCACACAGTACTCCAGGTGTGGTCACATCACACCACACAGTACTCCAGGTGTGGTCACATCACAGCACACAGTACTCCAGGTGTGGTCACATCACAACACACAGTACTCCAGGTGTGGTCATATCACAGCACACAGTACTCCAGGTGTGGTCACATCAGCACACAGTACTCCAGGTGTGGTCACATCAGCACACAGTACTCCAGGTGTGGTCATATCACAGCACACAGTACTCCAGGTGTGGTCACATCAGCACACAGTACTCCAGGTGTGGTCATATCACAGCACACAGTACTCCAGGTGTGGTCACATCAGCACACAGTACTCCAGGTGTGGTCATATCACAGCACAGAGTAGTCCAGGTGTGGTCACATCAGCACACAGTACTCCAGGTGTGGTCATATCACAGCACACAGTACTCCAGGTGTGGTCACATCAGCACACAGTACTCCAGGTGTGGTCATATCACAGCACACAGTACTCCAGGTGTGGTCACACCACAGCACACAGTACTCCAGGTGTGGTCACATCAGCACACAGTACTCCAGGTGTGGTCACACCACAGCACACAGTACTCCAGGTGTGGTCACACCTCAAAACACAGTACTCCAGGTGTGGTCACACCACAGCACACAGTACTCCAGGTGTGGACACATCACAGCACACAGTACTCCAGGTGTGGTCACATCACAGCACACAGTACTCCAGGTGTGGTCCCATCACAGCACAGAGTACTCCAGGTGTGGTCACATCACAGCACACAGTACTCCAGGTGTGGTCCCATCACAGCACACAGTACTCCACGTGTGGTCCCATCACAGCACATTGTACTCCAGGTGTGGTCCCATCACAGCACACTGTACTCCAGGTGTGGTCCCATCACATTACACAGTACTCCAGGTGTGGTCACATCAGCACACAGTACTCCAGGTGTGGTCACACCTCAACACACAGTACTCCAGGTGTGGTCACACCTCAACACACAGTACTCCAGGTGTGGTCACACCTCAACACACAGTACTCCAGGTGTGGTCACACCACAGCACACAGTACTCCAGGTGTGGTCACATCACAGCACACAGTACTCCAGGTGTGGTCACACCTCAACACACAGTACTCCAGGTGTGGTCACACCACAGCACACAGTACTCCAGGTGTGGTCACATCAGCACACAGTACTCCAGGTGTGGACACATCACAGCACACAGTACTCCAGGTGTGGTCACATCACAGCACACAGTACTCCAGGTGTGGTCACATCAGCACACAGTACTCCAGGTGTGGTCACATCACAGCACACAGTACTCCAGGTGTGGTCACATCAGCACACAGTACTCCAGGTGTGGTCACATCAGCACACAGTACTCCAGGTGTGGACACATCACAGCACACAGTACTCCAGGTGTGGTCACACCAGCACACAGTACTCCAGGTGTGGTCACATCACAGCACACAGTACTCCAGGTGTGGTCACACCAGCACACAGTACTCCAGGTGTGGTCACACCAGCACACAGTACTCCAGGTGTGGTCACACCAGCACACAGTACTCCAGGTGTGGTCACACCAGCACACAGTACTCCAGGTGTGGACACACCACGGCACACAGTACTCCAGGTGTGGTCACATCACAGCACACAGTACTCCAGGTGTGGTCACACCACAGCACACAGTACTCCAGGTGTGGTCACATCAGCACACAGTACTCCAGGTGTGGTCACATCACAACACACAGTACTCCAGGTGTGGTCACATCAGCACACAGTACTCCAGGTGTGGACACACCACAGCACACAGTACTCCAGGTGTGGACACACCACAGCACACAGTACTCCAGGTGTGGTCACACCACAGCACACAGTACTCCAGGTGTGGTCACATCACAGCACACAGTACTCCAGGTGTGGTCCCATCACAGCACACAGTACTCCAGGTGTGGTCACATCAACACACAGTACTCCAGGTGTGGACACACCACAGCACACAGTACTCCAGGTGTGGTCACATCACAGCACACAGTACTCCAGGTGTGGTCACATCACAGCACACAGTACTCCAGGTGTGGTCACATCACAGCACACAGTACTCCAGGTGTGGACACATCACAGCACACAGTACTCCAGGTGTGGTCACACCACAGCACACAGTACTCCAGGTGTGGTCACATCACAGCACACTGTACTCCAGGTGTGGTCACACAACAGCACACAGTACTCCAGGTGTGGTCACATCACAGCACACAGTACTCCAGGTGTGGTCACACAACAGCACACAGTACTCCAGGTGTGGTCATATCACAGCACACAGTACTCCAGGTGTGGTCACATCAGCACACAGTACTCCAGGTGTGGTCACACCACAGCACACAGTACTCCAGGTGTGGTCACATCACAGCACACAGTACTCCAGGTGTGGTCACACAACAGCACACAGTACTCCAGGTGTGGTCATATCACAGCACACAGTACTCCAGGTGTGGACACATCAGCACACAGTACTCCAGGTGTGGACACATCAGCACACAGTACTCCAGGTGTGGTCACATCACAGCACACAGTACTCCAGATGTGGTCACATCAGCACACAGTACTCCAGGTGTGGACACATCAGCACACAGTACTCCAGGTGTGGTCACATCACAGCACACAGTACTCCAGGTGTGGTCACATCACAGCACACAGTACTCCAGATGTGGTCACATCAGCACACAGTACTCCAGGTGTGGACACATCAGCACACAGTACTCCAGGTGTGGTCACATCACAGCACACAGTACTCCAGGTGTGGACACATAAGCACACAGTACTCCAGGTGTGGACACATCAGCACACAGTACTCCAGGTGTGGTCACACCACAGCACACAGTACTCCAGGTGTGGACACATCAGCACACAGTACTCCAGGTGTGGTCACACCACGGCACACAGTACTCCAGGTGTGGTCACATCAGCACACAGTACTCCAGATGTGGTCACATCAGCACACAGTACTCCAGGTGTGGTCACACAACAGCACACTGTACTCCAGGTGTGGTCACATCACAGCACACAGTACTCCAGGTGTGGTCACACCACAGCACACAGTACTCCAGGTGTGGTCACACCACAGCACACAGTACTCCAGGTGTGGACACATCAGCACACAGTACTCCAGGTGTGGTCACATCACAGCACACAGTACTCCAGGTGTGGTCACACCAGCACACAGTACTCCAGGTGTCGTCCCATCACAGCACATAGTACTCCAGGTGTGGTCACACCACAGCACACAGTACTCCAGGTGTGGTCACACCAGCACACAGTACTCCAGGTGTGGTCCCATCACAGCACACAGTACTCCAGGTGTGGTCACACCACAGCACACAGTACTCCAGGTGTGGTCACATCAACACACAGTACTCCAGGTGTGGTCACATCAACACACAGTACTCCAGGTGTGGTCACATCACAGCACACAGTACTCCAGGTGTGGTCACACCACAGCACACAGTACTCCAGGTGTGGTCACATCACAGCACACAGTACTCCAGGTGTGGTCACATCACAGCACACAGTACTCCAGGTGTGGTCACACCTCAACACACAGTACTCCAGGTGTGGTCACACCACAGCACACAGTACTCCAGGTGTGGTCACACCAGCACACAGTACTCCAGGTGTGGTCCCATCACAGCACATAGTACTCCAGGTGTGGTCACACCACAGCACACAGTACTCCAGGTGTGGTCACATCAACACACAGTACTCCAGGTGTGGTCACATCAACACACAGTACTCCAGGTGTGGTCACATCACAGCACACAGTACTCCAGGTGTGGTCACACCACAGCACACAGTACTCCAGGTGTGGTCACATCACAGCACACAGTACTCCAGGTGTGGTCACATCACAGCACACAGTACTCCAGGTGTGGTCACACCACAGCACACAGTACTCCAGGTGTGGTCACATCACAGCACACAGTACTCCAGGTGTGGTCACATCACAGCACACAGTACTCCAAGTGTGGACACATCACAGCACATAGTACTCCAGGTGTGGTCACACCACAGCACACAGTACTCCAGGTGTGGTCACATCAACACACAGTACTCCAGGTGTGGTCACATCAACACACAGTACTCCAGGTGTGGTCACATCACAGCACACAGTACTCCAGGTGTGGTCACACCACAGCACACAGTACTCCAGGTGTGGTCACATCACAGCACACAGTACTCCAGGTGTGGTCACATCACAGCACACAGTACTCCAAGTGTGGACACATCACAGCACACAGTACTCCAGGTGTGGTCACATCACAGCACACAGTACTCCAGGTGTGGTCACATCAGCACACAGTACTCCAGGTGTGGTCATATCACAGCACACAGTACTCCAGGTGTGGTCACATCACAGCACACAGTACTCCAGGTGTGGTCACATCAGCACACAGTACTCCAGGTGTGGTCATATCACAGCACACAGTACTCCAGGTGTGGTCACATCACAGCACACAGTACTCCAGGTGTGGTCACACCACAGCACACAGTACTCCAGGTGTGGTCACATCACAGCACACAGTACTCCAGGTGTGGTCACACCACAGCACACAGTACTCCAGGTGTGGTCACACCACAGCACACAGTACTCCAGGTGTGGACACATCAGCACACAGTACTCCAGGTGTGGTCACACCACAGCACACAGTACTCCAGGTGTGGTCACATCACAGCACACAGTACTCCAGGTGTGGTCACATCACAGCACACAGTACTCCAGGTGTGGACACATCACAGCACACTGTACTCCAGGTGTGGTCACATCACAGCACACAGTACTCCAGGTGTGGTCACATCACAGCACACAGTACTCCAGGTGTGGTCACACCACAGCACACAGTACTCCAGGTGTGGACACATCAGCACACAGTACTCCAGGTGTGGTCACACCACAGCACACAGTACTCCAGGTGTGGTCACATCACAGCACACAGTACTCCAGGTGTGTCACACCAGCACACAGTACTCCAGGTGTGGTCACACCACAGCACACAGTACTCCAGGTGTGTCACACCAGCACACAGTACTCCAGGTGTGGTCACACCACAGCACACAGTACTCCAGATGTGGTCACACCACAGCACACAGTACTCCAGGTGTGGTCACATCACAGCACACAGTACTCCAGGTGTGGTCCCATCACAGCACACAGTACTCCAGGTGTGGTCACATCAGCACACAGTACTCCAGGTGTGGTCACATCACAGCACACAGTACTCCAGGTGTGGTCACACCTCAACACACAGTACTCCAGGTGTGGTCACATCACAGCACACAGTACTCCAGGTGTGGTCACACCTCAACACACAGTACTCCAGGTGTGGTCACATCACAGCACACAGTACTCCAGGTGTGGTCCCATCACAGCACACAGTACTCCAGGTGTGGTCACACCTCAACACACAGTACTCCAGGTGTGGTCACATCACAGCACACAGTACTCCAGGTGTGGACACATCAGCACACAGTACTCCAGGTGTGGTCACATCACAGCACACAGTACTCCAGGTGTGGACACATCAGCACACAGTACTCCAGGTGTGGTCACATCACAGCACACAGTACTCCAGGTGTGGTCACACCTCAACACACAGTACTCCAGGTGTGGTCACATCACAGCACACAGTACTCCAAGTGTGGACACATCACAGCACACAGTACTCCAGGTGTGGACACATCAGCACACAGTACTCCAGGTGTGGACACATCACAGCACACAGTACTCCAGGTGTGGTCACATCACAGCACACAGTACTCCAGGTGTGGTCACATCACAGCACACAGTACTCCAAGTGTGGACACATCAGCACACAGTACTCCAGGTGTGGACACATCAGCACACAGTACTCCAGGTGTGGACACATCACAGCACACAGTACTCCAGGTGTGGTCACATCACAGCACACAGTACTCCAGGTGTGGACACATCAGCACACAGTACTCCTGGTGTGGACACATCACAGCACACAGTACTCCAGGTGTGGTCACATCACAGCACACAGTACTCCAGGTGTGGTCACACCACAGCACACAGTACTCCAGGTGTGGTCACACCACAGCACACAGTACTCCAGGTGTGGTCACACCACAGCACACAGTACTCCAGGTGTGGTCACACCACAGCACACAGTACTCCAGGTGTGGTCACATCACAACACACAGTACTCCAGGTGTGGTCACACCACAGCACACAGTACTCCAGGTGTGGTCACATCACAGCACACAGTACTCCAAGTGTGGACACATCACAGCACACAGTACTCCAGGTGTGGACACATCACAGCACACAGTACTCCAGGTGTGGTCACATCACAGCACACAGTACTCCAAGTGTGGACACATCACAGCACACAGTACTCCAGGTGTGGACACATCACAGCACACAGTACTCCAGGTGTGGACACATCACAGCACACAGTACTCCAGGTGTGGTCACATCACAGCACACAGTACTCCAGGTGTGGTCACACCACAGCACACAGTACTCCAGGTGTGGTCACACCACAGTACACAGTACTCCAGGTGTGGTCACACCACAGCACACAGTACTCCAGGTGTGGTCACATCACAGCACACAGTACTCCAGGTGTGGTCACATCACAGCACACAGTACTCCAAGTGTGGACACATCACAGCACACAGTACTCCAGGTGTGGTCACATCACAGCACACAGTACTCCAGGTGTGGACACATCACAGCACACAGTACTCCAAGTGTGGACACATCACAGCACACAGTACTCCAGGTGTGGACACATCACAGCACACAGTACTCCAGGTGTGGACACATCACAGCACACAGTACTCCAGGTGTGGTCACATCACAGCACACAGTACTCCAGGTGTGGTCACACCACAGCACACAGTACTCCAGGTGTGGTCACACCACAGTACACAGTACTCCAGGTGTGGTCACACCACAGCACACAGTACTCCAGGTGTGTTCACATCACAGCACACAGTACTCCAGGTGTGGTCACATCACAGCACACAGTACTCCAGGTGTGGACACATCACAGCACACAGTACTCCAAGTGTGGACACATCACAGCACACAGTACTCCAGGTGTGGTCACATCACAGCACACAGTACTCCAGGTGTGGTCACACCAGCACACAGTACTCCAGGTGTGGTCACACCTCAACACACAGTACTCCAGGTGTGGTCCCATCACAGCACACAGTACTCCAGGTGTGGTCACACCACAGCACACAGTACTCCAGGTGTGGTCACATCAACACACAGTACTCCAGGTGTGGTCACATCACAGCACACAGTACTCCAGGTGTGGTCACACCACAGCACACAGTACTCCAGGTGTGGTCACATCACAGCACACAGTACTCCAGGTGTGGTCACATCACAGCACACAGTACTCCAGGTGTGGAGACATCACAGCACACAGTACTCCAGGTGTGGTCACACCACAGCACACAGTACTCCAGGTGTGGTCACACCTCAACACACAGTACTCCAGGTGTGGTCAGATCACAGCACACAGTACTCCAGGTGTGGTCACACCACAGCACATAGTACTCCAGGTGTGGACACATCAGCACACAGTACTCCAGGTGTGGTCACATCACAGCACACAGTACTCCAGGTGTGGTCACACCACAGCACACAGTACTCCAGGTGTGGTCACACCACAGCACACAGTACTCCAGGTGTGGACACATCAGCACACAGTACTCCAGGTGTGGTCACACCACAGCACACAGTACTCCAGGTGTGGTCACACCACAGCACACAGTAATCCAGGTGTGGTCACACCACGGCACACAGTACTCCAGGTGTGGTCACATCACAGCACACAGTACTCCAGGTGTGGTCACACCACAGCACACAGTACTCCAGGTGTGGTCACATCACAGCACACAGTACTCCAGGTGTGGTCACACCACAGCACACAGTACTCCAGGTGTGGTCACATCACAGCACACAGTACTCCAGGTGTGGTCACACCACAGCACACAGTACTCCAGGTGTGGACACATCAGCACACAGTACTCCAGGTGTGGTCACACCACAGCACACAGTACTCCAGGTGTGGTCACATCAGCACACAGTACTCCAGGTGTGGTCACATCACAGCACACAGTACTCCAGGTGTGGTCACACCACAGCACACAGTACTCCAGGTGTGGTCACACCACAGCACACAGTACTCCAGGTGTGGTCACATCAGCACACAGTACTCCAGGTGTGGTCACATCACAGCACACAGTACTCCAGGTGTGGTCACATCACAGCACACAGTACTCCAGGTGTGGTCACATCACAGCACACAGTACTCCAGGTGTGGTCACACCAGCACACAGTACTCCAGGTGTGGTCACACCAGCACACAGTACTCCAGGTGTGGTCACACCAGCACACAGTACTCCAGGTGTGGTCACATCAGCACACAGTACTCCAGGTGTGGTCACATCACAGCACACAGTACTCCAGGTGTGGTCACATCACAGCACACAGTACTCCAGGTGTGGTCACATCACAGCACACAGTACTCCAGGTGTGGTCACACCACAGCACACAGTACTCCAGGTGTGGTCACATCACAGCACACAGTACTCCAGGTGTGGTCACACCACAGCACACAGTACTCCAGGTGTGGACACATCAGCACACAGTACTCCAGGTGTGGTCACACCACAGCACACAGTACTCCAGGTGTGGTCACATCAGCACACAGTACTCCAGGTGTGGTCACATCACAGCACACAGTACTCCAGGTGTGGTCACACCACAGCACACAGTACTCCAGGTGTGGTCACACCACAGCACACAGTACTCCAGGTGTGGTCACATCAGCACACAGTACTCCAGGTGTGGTCACATCACAGCACACAGTACTCCAGGTGTGGTCCCACCACAGCACACAGTACTCCAGGTGTGGTCCCACCTCAACACACAGTACTCCAGGTGTGGTCACATCAGCACACAGTACTCCAGGTGTGGTCACATCACAGCACACAGTACTCCAGGTGTGGTCACACCACAGCACACAGTACTCCAGGTGTGGTCACATCACAGCACACAGTACTCCAGGTGTGGTCCCACCACAGCACACAGTACTCCAGGTGTGGTCCCACCTCAACACACAGTACTCCAGGTGTGGTCACATCAGCACACAGTACTCCAGGTGTGGTCACATCAGCACACAGTACTCCAGGTGTGGTCCCATCACAGCACACAGTACTCCAGGTGTGGTCCCATCACAGCACACAGTACTCCAGGTGTGGTCACACCAGCACACAGTACTCCAGGTGTGGTCACATCACAGCACACAGAACTCCAGGTGTGGTCACACCACAGCACACAGTACTCCAGGTGTGTCATACCAGCACACAGTACTCCAGGTGTGGTCACACCACAGCACACAGTACTCCAGGTGTGGTCACACCACAGCACACAGTACTCCAGGTGTGGTCACACCACAGCACACAGTACTCCAGGTGTGGTCACACCACAGCACACAGTACTCCAGGTGTGTCATACCAGCACACAGTACTCCAGGTGTGGTCACACCACAGCACACAGTACTCCAGGTGTGGTCACACCACAGCACACAGTACTCCAGGTGTGGTCCCATCACAGCACACAGTACTCCAGGTGTGGTCCCATCACAGCACACAGTACTCCAGGTGTGGTCACATCACAGCACACAGTACTCCAGGTGTGGTCACACCACAGCACACAGTACTCCAGGTGTGGTCACATCAGCACACAGTACTCCAGGTGTGGTCACACCACAGCACACAGTACTCCAGGTGTGGTCACATCACAGCACACAGTACTCCAGGTGTGGTCACATCACAGCACACAGTACTCCAGGTGTGGTCACACCACAGCACACAGTACTCCAGGTGTGTCATACCAGCACACAGTACTCCAGGTGTGGTCACACCACAGCACACAGTACTCCAGGTGTGGACACATCACAGCACACAGTACTCCAGGTGTGGTCACATCACAGCACACAGTACTCCAGGTGTGGACACATCAGCACACAGTACTCCAGGTGTGGACACATCACAGCACACAGTACTCCAGGTGTGGTCACATCACAGCACACAGTACTCCAGGTGTGGTCACACCACAGCACACAGTACTCCAGGTGTGGTCACATCACAGCACAGAGTACTCCAGGTGTGGTCACACCACAGCACACAGTACTCCAGGTGTGGTCACATCAGCACACAGTACTCCAGGTGTGGTCACACCACAGCACACAGTACTCCAGGTGTGGTCACATCACAGCACACAGTACTCCAGGTGTGGACACATCACAGCACACAGTACTCCAGGTGTGGTCACATCACAACACACAGTACTCCAGGTGTGGTCACACCACAGCACACAGTACTCCAGGTGTGGTCACATCACAGCACACAGTACTCCAGGTGTGGACACATCAGCACACAGTACTCCAGGTGTGGTCACACCACAGCACACAGTACTCCAGGTGTGGTCACATCACAGCACACAGTACTCCAGGTGTGGTCACATCACAGCACACAGTACTCCAGGTGTGGACACATCACAGCACACAGTACTCCAGGTGTGGTCACATCACAGTACACAGTACTCCAGGTGTGGACACATCAGCACACAGTACTCCAGGTGTGGTCACACCACAGCACACAGTACTCCAGGTGTGGACACATCACAGCACACAGTACTCCAGGTGTGGACACATCACAGCACACAGTACTCCAGGTGTGGTCATATCACAGCACACAGTACTCCAGGTGTGGTCACATCAGCACACAGTACTCCAGGTGTGTTCACATCACAGCACACAGTACTCCAGGTGTGGTCACATCAGCACACAGTACTCCAGGTGTGTTCACATCACAGCACACAGTACTCCAGGTGTGGTCACATCAGCACACAGTACTCCAGGTGTGTTCACATCACAGCACACAGTACTCCAGGTGTGGACAAATCAGCAGACAGTACTCCAGGTGTGGTCACATCACAGCACACAGTACTCCAGGTGTGGTCACATCAGCACACAGTACTCCAGGTGTGTTCACATCACAGCACACAGTACTCCAGGTGTGGTCACATCACAGCACACAGTACTCCAGGTGTGGTCACATCACAGCACACAGTACTCCAGGTGTGGTCACATCACAGCACACAGTACTCCAGGTGTGGTCACACCACAGCACACAGTACTCCAGGTGTGGTCACATCACAGCACACAGTACTCCAGGTGTGGTCACATCAGCACACAGTACTCCAGGTGTGGTCACATCAGCACACAGTACTCCAGGTGTGGTCACACCACAGCACACAGTACTCCAGGTGTGGTCACATCAACACACAGTACTCCAGGTGTTGTCACACCACAGCACACAGTACTCCAGGTGTGGTCACATCACAGCACACAGTACTCCAGGTGTGGACAAATCAGCAGACAGTACTCCAGGTGTGGACACATCACAGCACACAGTACTCCAGGTGTGGTCACATCACAGCACACAGTACTCCAGGTGTGGTCACATCACAGCACACAGTACTCCAGGTGTGGACACATCACAGCACACAGTACTCCAGGTGTGGTCACATCACAGCACACAGTACTCCAGGTGTGGTCACACCACAGCACACAGTACTCCAGGTGTGGTCACACCACAGTACACAGTACTCCAGGTGTGGTCACACCACAGCACACAGTACTCCAGGTGTGTTCACATCACAGCACACAGTACTCCAGGTGTGGTCACATCACAGCACACAGTACTCCAAGTGTGGACACATCACAGCACACAGTACTCCAGGTGTGGTCACACCAGCACACAGTACTCCAGGTGTGGTCACACCTCAACACACGGTACTCCAGGTGTGGTCCCATCACAGCACACAGTACTCCAGGTGTGGTCACACCACAGCACACAGTACTCCAGGTGTGGTCACATCAACACACAGTACTCCAGGTGTGGTCACATCACAGCACACAGTACTCCAGGTGTGGTCACACCACAGCACACAGTACTCCAGGTGTGGTCACATCACAGCACACAGTACTC
The DNA here is from genome assembly GCF_047496795.1 of Chiloscyllium punctatum. Lineage (NCBI taxonomy): Eukaryota > Metazoa > Chordata > Chondrichthyes > Orectolobiformes > Hemiscylliidae > Chiloscyllium > Chiloscyllium punctatum. The sequence goes on from NW_027309939.1 coordinate 60,224, forward strand.
CAGGTGTGGTCACATCACAGCACACAGTACTCCAGGTGTGGAGACATCACAGCACACAGTACTCCAGGTGTGGTCACACCACAGCACACAGTACTCCAGGTGTGGTCACACCTCAACACACAGTACTCCAGGTGTGGTCAGATCACAGCACACAGTACTCCAGGTGTGGTCACACCACAGCACATAGTACTCCAGGTGTGGACACATCAGCACACAGTACTCCAGGTGTGGTCACATCACAGCACACAGTACTCCAGGTGTGGTCACACCACAGCACACAGTACTCCAGGTGTGGTCACACCACAGCACACAGTACTCCAGGTGTGGACACATCAGCACACAGTACTCCAGGTGTGGTCACACCACAGCACACAGTACTCCAGGTGTGGTCACACCACAGCACACAGTAATCCAGGTGTGGTCACACCACGGCACACAGTACTCCAGGTGTGGTCACACCACAGCACACAGTACTCCAGGTGTGGTCACATCACAGCACACAGTACTCCAGGTGTGGTCACACCACAGCACACAGTAATCCAGGTGTGGTCACACCACGGCACACAGTACTCCAGGTGTGGTCACATCACAGCACACAGTACTCCAGGTGTGGTCACACCACAGCACACAGTACTCCAGGTGTGGTCACATCACAGCACACAGTACTCCAGGTGTGGTCACACCACAGCACACAGTACTCCAGGTGTGGTCACATCACAGCACACAGTACTCCAGGTGTGGTCACACCACAGCACACAGTACTCCAGGTGTGGACACATCAGCACACAGTACTCCAGGTGTGGTCACACCACAGCACACAGTACTCCAGGTGTGGTCACATCAGCACACAGTACTCCAGGTGTGGTCACATCACAGCACACAGTACTCCAGGTGTGGTCACACCACAGCACACAGTACTCCAGGTGTGGTCACACCACAGCACACAGTACTCCAGGTGTGGTCACATCAGCACACAGTACTCCAGGTGTGGTCACATCAGCACACAGTACTCCAGGTGTGGTCACATCACAGCACACAGTACTCCAGGTGTGGTCACATCACAGCACACAGTACTCCAGGTGTGGTCACATCACAGCACACAGTACTCCAGGTGTGGTCACACCAGCACACAGTACTCCAGGTGTGGTCACACCAGCACACAGTACTCCAGGTGTGGTCACACCAGCACACAGTACTCCAGGTGTGGTCACATCAGCACACAGTACTCCAGGTGTGGTCACATCACAGCACACAGTACTCCAGGTGTGGTCACATCACAGCACACAGTACTCCAGGTGTGGTCACATCACAGCACACAGTACTCCAGGTGTGGTCACACCAGCACACAGTACTCCAGGTGTGGTCACATCAGCACACAGTACTCCAGGTGTGGTCACATCACAGCACACAGTACTCCAGGTGTGGTCACATCACAGCACACAGTACTCCAGGTGTGGTCACATCACAGCACACAGTACTCCAGGTGTGGTCACACCACAGCACACAGTAATCCAGGTGTGGTCACACCACGGCACACAGTACTCCAGGTGTGGTCACATCACAGCACACAATAATCCAGGTGTGGTCACACCACAGCACACAGTACTCCAGGTGTGGTCACACCACAGCACACAGTACTCCAGGTGTGGTCACATCACAGCACACAGTACTCCAGGTGTGGTCACACCACAGCACACAGTACTCCAGGTGTGGACACATCAGCACACAGTACTCCAGGTGTGGTCACACCACAGCACACAGTACTCCAGGTGTGGTCACATCAGCACACAGTACTCCAGGTGTGGTCACATCACAGCACACAGTACTCCAGGTGTGGTCACACCACAGCACACAGTACTCCAGGTGTGGTCACACCACAGCACACAGTACTCCAGGTGTGGTCACATCAGCACACAGTACTCCAGGTGTGGTCACATCACAGCACACAGTACTCCAGGTGTGGTCACATCACAGCACACAGTACTCCAGGTGTGGTCACATCACAGCACACAGTACTCCAGGTGTGGTCACACCAGCACACAGTACTCCAGGTGTGGTCACATCAGCACACAGTACTCCAGGTGTGGTCACATCACAGCACACAGTACTCCAGGTGTGGTCACACCACAGCACACAGTACTCCAGGTGTGGTCACATCACAGCACACAGTACTCCAGGTGTGGTCCCACCACAGCACACAGTACTCCAGGTGTGGTCCCACCTCAACACACAGTACTCCAGGTGTGGTCACATCAGCACACAGTACTCCAGGTGTGGTCACATCAGCACACAGTACTCCAGGTGTGGTCCCATCACAGCACACAGTACTCCAGGTGTGGTCACACCAGCACACAGTACTCCAGGTGTGGTCACATCACAGCACACAGTACTCCAGGTGTGGTCACACCACAGCACACAGTACTCCAGGTGTGTCATACCAGCACACAGTACTCCAGGTGTGGTCACACCACAGCACACAGTACTCCAGGTGTGGTCACACCACAGCACACAGTACTCCAGGTGTGGTCACACCACAGCACACAGTACTCCAGGTGTGGTCACACCACAGCACACAGTACTCCAGGTGTGTCATACCAGCACACAGTACTCCAGGTGTGGTCACACCACAGCACACAGTACTCCAGGTGTGGTCACACCACAGCACACAGTACTCCAGGTGTGGTCACACCACAGCACACAGTACTCCAGGTGTGGTCACACCACAGCACACAGTACTCCAGGTGTGGTCCCATCACAGCACACAGTACTCCAGGTGTGGTCACATCACAGCACACAGTACTCCAGGTGTGGTCACACCACAGCACACAGTACTCCAGGTGTGGTCACATCAGCACACAGTACTCCAGGTGTGGTCACACCACAGCACACAGTACTCCAGGTGTGGTCACATCACAGCACACAGTACTCCAGGTGTGGTCACATCACAGCACACAGTACTCCAGGTGTGGTCACATCACAGCACACAGTACTCCAGGTGTGGTCACATCACAGCACACAGTACTCCAGGTGTGTCATACCAGCACACAGTACTCCAGGTGTGGTCACACCACAGCACACAGTACTCCAGGTGTGGTCACACCACAGCACACAGTACTCCAGGTGTGGACACATCACAGCACACAGTACTCCAGGTGTGGTCACATCACAGCACACAGTACTCCAGGTGTGGACACATCAGCACACAGTACTCCAGGTGTGGACACATCACAGCACACAGTACTCCAGGTGTGGTCACATCACAGCACACAGTACTCCAGGTGTGGTCACACCACAGCACACAGTACTCCAGGTGTGGTCACATCACAGCACACAGTACTCCAGGTGTGGTCACACCACAGCACACAGTACTCCAGGTGTGGTCCCATCACAGCACACAGTACTCCAGGTGAGGTCACACCACAGCACACAGTACTCCAGGTGTGGTCACATCACAGCACACAGTACTCCAGGTGTGGTCACACCACAGCACACAGTACTCCAGGTGTGGTCACATCAGCACACAGTACTCCAGGTGTGGTCACACCACAGCACACAGTACTCCAGGTGTGGTCCCATCACAGCACACAGTACTCCAGGTGTGGACACATCAGCACACAGTACTCCAGGTGTGGTCACACCACAGCACACAGTACTCCAGGTGTGGTCACATCACAGCACACAGTACTCCAGGTGTGGTCACATCACAGCACACAGTACTCCAGGTGTGGACACATCACAGCACACAGTACTCCAGGTGTGGTCACATCACAGTACACAGTACTCCAGGTGTGGACACATCAGCACACAGTACTCCAGGTATGGACACATCACAGCACACAGTACTCCAGGTGTGGTCATATCACAGCACACAGTACTCCAGGTGTGTTCACATCACAGCACACAGTACTCCAGGTGTGGTCACATCAGCACACAGTACTCCAGGTGTGTTCACATCACAGCACACAGTACTCCAGGTGTGGTCACATCAGCACACAGTACTCCAGGTGTGTTCACATCACAGCACACAGTACTCCAGGTGTGGTCACATCAGCACACAGTACTCCAGGTGTGGTCACACCACAGCACACAGTACTCCAGGTGTGGTCACATCAGCACACAGTACTCCAGGTGTGGTCACACCACAGCACACAGTACTCCAGGTGTGGTCACATCAGCACACAGTACTCCAGGTGTGGTCACATCACAACACACAGTACTCCAGGTGTGGTCACATCACAGCACACAGTACTCCAGGTGTGGTCACATCAGCACACAGTACTCCAGGTGTGGTCACATCACAGCACACAGTACTCCAGGTGTGGACACATCAGCACACAGTACTCCAGGTGTGGTCACATCACAGCACACAGTACTCCAGGTGTGGTCACACCACAGCACACAGTACTCCAGGTGTGGTCACATCAGCACACAGTACTCCAGGTGTGGTCACATCACAGCACACAGTACTCCAGGTGTGGTCACATCACAGCACACAGTACTCCAGGTGTGGTCACACCAGCACACAGTACTCCAGGTGTGGTCACATCAGCACACAGTACTCCAGGTGTGGTCACATCACAGCACACAGTACTCCAGGTGTGGTCACACCACAGCACACAGTACTCCAGGTGTGGTCACATCACAGCACACAGTACTCCAGGTGTGGTCACACCACAGCACACAGTACTCCAGGTGTGGTCCCACCTCAACACACAGTACTCCAGGTGTGGTCACATCAGCACACAGTACTCCAGGTGTGGTCACATCAGCACACAGTACTCCAGGTGTGGTCCCATCACAGCACACAGTACTCCAGGTGTGGTCCCATCACAGCACACAGTACTCCAGGTGTGGTCACACCAGCACACAGTACTCCAGGTGTGGTCACATCACAGCACACAGTACTCCAGGTGTGGTCACACCACAGCACACAGTACTCCAGGTGTGTCATACCAGCACACAGTACTCCAGGTGTGGTCACACCACAGCACACAGTACTCCAGGTGTGGTCACACCACAGCACACAGTACTCCAGGTGTGGTCACACCACAGCACACAGTACTCCAGGTGTGGTCACACCACAGCACACAGTACTCCAGGTGTGTCATACCAGCACACAGTACTCCAGGTGTGGTCACACCACAGCACACAGTACTCCAGGTGTGGTCACACCACAGCACACAGTACTCCAGGTGTGGTCACACCACAGCACACAGTACTCCAGGTGTGGTCCCATCACAGCACACAGTACTCCAGGTGTGGTCACATCACAGCACACAGTACTCCAGGTGTGGTCACACCACAGCACACAGTACTCCAGGTGTGGTCACATCAGCACACAGTACTCCAGGTGTGGTCACACCACAGCACACAGTACTCCAGGTGTGGTCACATCACAGCACACAGTACTCCAGGTGTGGTCACATCACAGCACACAGTACTCCAGGTGTGGTCACACCACAGCACACAGTACTCCAGGTGTGTCATACCAGCACACAGTACTCCAGGTGTGGTCACACCACAGCACACAGTACTCCAGGTGTGGACACATCACAGCACACAGTACTCCAGGTGTGGTCACATCACAGCACACAGTACTCCAGGTGTGGACACATCAGCACACAGTACTCCAGGTGTGGACACATCACAGCACACAGTACTCCAGGTGTGGTCACATCACAGCACACAGTACTCCAGGTGTGGTCACACCACAGCACACAGTACTCCATTTGAGTGGGAGCAGCGGCCGAGGAAAAACGAACCCGGGAGACTACAGCTAAGGTAAGACAGTTTGTTTCAAAATTACTTACCTGTAGCGGGCAGCGGAAGTGAGGTTGGAGCGCATAGCTGGGCGGGAAGGTAAGTGATTAGTATTTGAGTGGGTGTGTTCTAGACCCCAGGTCCTACTTTCGTAGGGCCTCCCTCCCACCCTCCTCCTCTAACCTAACTTTAAAGTCCACAGGTTATTGACTCAGTGTTCTTGTTTTTGGAGACAGTGTACAGTCATGGCAGCACAGGCGGTGGAATGTTCCTCCTGCAGGATGTTTGAGGTAGGGGTGACCACCGATACTCCTGCCGACTTCGTGTGCAGGAAATGCAGTCAGATCCTGATCCTCACCGAACGAGTTAGGGAACTGGAACTGGAACTGGATGAGCTGAGGATTATTAGAGAGGCTGAGAGGGTGATCGATAGAAGCTACAGGGACATAGTTACGCCAGAGAACAGAGGTAGCTGGGTAACAGTTAGAGGTGGGAAGGGGAAGAAACAGGCAGTGCAGGGTTCCCCTGTAGTCGTTCCCCTAAAAAATAAGTATGCAGCTTTGGAAACTGTTGGGGGGGACAGCCTTGCAGGTGTAAGCTGCAGTGAAGGGGTCTGTGGCTCTGAGATTCAGAAGGGAAAGGGGGAGAAGAAGAGAGCGCTAGTTATAGGGGACTCTCTAGTTAGAGGGACGGACAGGCGGTTCTGTGGACATGGGCGAGACTCTCGGATGGTTTGTTGCCTCCCGGGTGCTAGGGTCCGAGACGTCTCGGACCGTGTCTTCAGAATCCTTAAGGGGGAGGGTGTGCAGCCAGAAGTCGTGGTACACATTGGCACCAACGACATAGGTAGGAAGAGGGGCGGGGAGGTCATTCAAGAGCTCAAGGAGTTAGGCTGGAAGCTAAAAGCTAGGACAGACAGAGTCGTCATCTCTGGGTTGTTGCCGGTGCCACGTGACAGAGAGGCAAAGAATAGGGAGAGAGTGCAGTTGAACACGTGGCTGCAAGGATGGTGTAGGAGGGAGGGCTTCAGATATTTGGACAATTGGACTGCATTCTGGGGAAGGTGGGACCTGTATAAACAGGACGGGTTGCACCTGAACCAGAAGGGCACCAATATCCTGGGGGGTAGGTTTGCTAGCACTCTTCGGGGGGGTTTAAACTAATTTGGCAGGGGGATGGGATCCGGACTTGTAGTCCAGCAAGTAAGCTAGCTGTGTGTCAGGATGTCCAAGACTGTAGGGAGGCTGTGGAGAAGGTAGCACTGACAGGGACTACTTACGGACACAGAGATGGGCTCAAGTGCGTATACTTCAATGCAAGGAGTATCAGAAATAAGGTGGGTGAACTTAAGGCATGGATCGGTACCTGGGACTACGATGTTGTAGCCATCACGGAAACATGGATAGATGAGGGACAGGAATGGCTGTTGGAGGTTCCTGGTTACAGATGTTTCAGTAAGATTAGGGAGGGTGGTAAAAAAGGAGGGGGGGTGGCATTGCTAATTAGAAATGGTATAACGGCTGCAGAAAGGAAGTTTGAGGGAGATCTGCCTCTGGAGGTAGTATGGGCTGAAGTCAGAAATAGGAAAGGTGCAGTCACCTTGTTGGGTGTTTATTATAGGCCCCCCAATAGCAGCAAAGATGTGGAGAAACAGATTGGGAAACAGATTTTGGAAAGGTGCAGAAGCCACAGGGTCGTAGTCATGGGCGACTTCAACTTCCCAAATATTGATTGGAAGCTCTTTAGATCAAGTAGATTGGATGGGGCGGTGTTTGTGCAGTGTGTCCAGGAAGCTTTTCTAACGCAGTATGTAGATTGTCCAACCAGAGGGGAGGCCATATTGGATTTGGTACTCGGTAACGAACCGGGACAAGTGGTGGGCTTGTTAGTGGGTGAACATTTTGGTGATGGCGACCACAATTCTGTCACTTTCACCTTGGTTATGGAGAGGGATAGGTGCACACAACAAGGAAGTTTTTACAATTGGGGGAAGGGAAATTACGATGCTGTAAGACAGGATTTGAGGAGCATACGTTGGGAGCATTGGCTGTCAGGGAAGGATGTGGTGGAAATGTGGGACTTTTTCAAGGAGCAGATACGACGTGTCCTTGATATGTATGTACCGATCAGGCAGGAAAGAAATGGTCGTGTGAGGGAGCCTTGGTTGACGAGGGAGGTTGAATGTCTAGTAAAGAGGAAGAAGGAGGCTTACATAAGGTTGAGGAAACAAGGTTCAGACAGAGCAGTGGAGGGATACAGGATAGCCAGAAGGGACCTGAAGAAAGGGATTAGGAGAGCTAAGAGAGGGCATGAAAAATCCCTGGCGGATAGGATCAAGGATAACCCCAAGGCATTCTATGCGTATGTGAGAAACCTGAGAATGACGAGAACGAGGGTAGGTCCGATCAAGGACAGTGGTGGGAGACTGTGTATTGAGTCGGAAGAGATAGGAGAGGTCTTGAACAAGTACTTCTCTTCAGTATTTACGAACGAGAGGGACTGTATTGTTGAAGAGGAGAGTGTGAAACGGACTGATAAGCTAGAAGAGATATCTGTTAGGAAGGAAGATGTGTTGGACATTTTGAACAACTTGAGGATAGACAAGTCCCCCGGGCCTGACGGGATATATCCTAGGATTATGTGGGAAGCAAGAGAGGAAATTGCAGTACCGTTGGCAATGATCTTCTCGTCTTCACTGGCAACGGGGGTGGTACCAGGGGACTGGAGAGTAGCGAATGTTGTGCCCCTGTTCAAAAAAGGGAATAGGGATAACCCCGGGAATTACAGGCCAGTTAGTCTTACTTCTGTGGTAGGCAAAGTAATGGAAAGGGTACTGAGGGATAGGATTTACGAGTATCTGGAACGGCACTGCTTGATTAGGGACAGCCAGCACGGATTTGTGAAGGGTAGGTCTTGCCTTACAAGTCTTATTGAATTCTTCGAGGAGGTGACCAAGCATGTGGATGAGGGTAGAGCAGTGGATGTAGTGTACATGGATTTTAGTAAGGCATTTGATAAGGTTCCCCATGGTAGGCTTATGCGGAAAGTCAGGAGGCATGGGATAGAGGGAAATTTGGCCAATTGGATAGAAAACTGGCTAACCGGTCGAAGTCAGAGAGTGGTGGTAGATGGTAAATATTCAGCATGGAGTCCAGTTACAAGTGGAGTTCCGCAGGGATCAGTTCTGGGCCCTCTGCTGTTTGTAATTTTTATTAATGACTTAGATGAGGGAGTCGAAGGGTGGGTCAGTAAATTTGCAGATGATACAAAGATAGGTGGAGTTGTGGACAGTGAGGAGGGCTGTTGTCGGCTGCAGAGGGACTTAGATATGATGCAGAGCTGGGCTGAGGAGTGGCAGATGGAGTTCAACCCTGCCAAGTGTGAAGTTGTCCATTTTGGAAGAACAAATAAGAATGCGGAATACAGGGTTAATGGTAGGGTTCTTGGTCAGGTGGAGGAACAGAGGGATCTTGGGGTCTATGTACATAGATCTTTGAAGGTTGCCACTCAGGTGGATAGAGTTTGTAAGAAGGCCTATGGAGTATTATCGTTCATTAGCAGAGGGATTGAATTCAAGAGTCGTGAGGTGATGTTGCAGCTGTACAGGACTTTGGTTAGGCCACATTTGGAGTACTGTGTGCAGTTCTGGTCGCCTCACTTTAGGAAAGATGTGGAAGCTTTGGAGAGGGTGCAGAGAAGATTTACCAGGATGTTGCCTGGAATGGAGAGTAGGTCATACGAGGATAGGTTGAGAGTTCTCGGCCTTTTCTCGTTGGAACGGCGAAGGATGAGGGGTGACTTGATAGAGGTTTATAAGATGATCAGAGGAATAGATAGAGTAGACAGTCAGAAACTTTTTCCACGGGTACAACAGAGTGTTACAAGGGGACATAAATTTAAGGTGAAGGGTGGAAGGTATAGGGGAGATGTCAGGGGTGGGTTCTTCACCCAGAGAGTGGTGGGGGCATGGAATGCGCTGCCCGTGGGAGTGGTAGAGTCAGATTCATTGGCGACCTTTAAGCGGCATTTGGATAGGTACATGGATGGGTGCTTAATCTAGGATAGAAGTTCGGCACAACATCGTGGGCCGAAGGGCCTGTTCTGTGCTGTATTGTTCTATGTTCTATGTTCTAGGTGTGGTCACATCACAGCACACAGTACTCCAGGTGTGGTCACACCACAGCACACAGTACTCCAGGTGTGGTCCCATCACAGCACACAGTACTCCAGGTGTGGTCCCATCACAGCACACAGTACTCCAGGTGTGGTCACATCACAGCACACAGTACTCCAGGTGTGGTCACACCACAGCACACAGTACTCCAGGTGTGGTCACATCAGCACACAGTACTCCAGGTGTGGTCACACCACAGCACACAGTACTCCAGGTGTGGTCACATCACAGCACACAGTACTCCAGGTGTGGACACATCACAGCACACAGTACTCCAGGTGTGGTCACATCACAACACACAGTACTCCAGGTGTGGTCACACCACAGCACACAGTACTCCAGGTGTGGTCACATCACAGCACACAGTACTCCAGGTGTGGACACATCAGCACACAGTACTCCAGGTGTGGTCACACCACAGCACACAGTACTCCAGGTGTGGTCACATCACAGCACACAGTACTCCAGGTGTGGTCACATCACAGCACACAGTACTCCAGGTGTGGACACATCACAGCACACAGTACTCCAGGTGTGGTCACATCACAGTACACAGTACTCCAGGTGTGGACACATCAGCACACAGTACTCCAGGTATGGACACATCACAGCACACAGTACTCCAGGTGTGGTCATATCACAGCACACAGTACTCCAGGTGTGGTCACATCAGCACACAGTACTCCAGGTGTGTTCACATCACAGCACACAGTACTCCAGGTGTGGTCACATCAGCACACAGTACTCCAGGTGTGTTCACATCACAGCACACAGTACTCCAGGTGTGGTCACATCAGCACACAGTACTCCAGGTGTGTTCACATCACAGCACACAGTACTCCAGGTGTGGTCACATCAGCACACAGTACTCCAGGTGTGTTCACATCACAGCACACAGTACTCCAGGTGTGGTCACATCAGCACACAGTACTCCAGGTGTGGTCACACCACAGCACACAGTACTCCAGGTGTGGTCACATCAGCACACAGTACTCCAGGTGTGGTCACATCACAGCACACAGTACTCCAGGTGTGGTCACATCACAGCACACAGTACTCCAGGTGTGGTCACATCACAGCACACAGTACTCCAGGTGTGGTCCCATCACAGCACACAGTACTCCAGGTGTGGTCACATCACAGCACACAGTACTCCAGGTGTGGTCACATCACAGCACACAGTACTCCAGGTGTGGTCACACCACAGCACACAGTACTCCAGGTGTGGTCACATCACAGCACACAGTACTCCAGGTGTGGTCACATCACAGCACACAGTACTCCAGGTGTGGTCACATCAGCACACAGTACTCCAGGTGTGGTCACACCACAGCACACAGTACTCCAGGTGTGGTCACATCAACACACAGTACTCCAGGTGTTGTCACACCACAGCACACAGTACTCCAGGTGTGGTCACATCACAGCACACAGTACTCCAGGTGTGGACAAATCAGCAGACAGTACTCCAGGTGTGGACACATCACAGCACACAGTACTCCAGGTGTGGTCACACCACAGCACACAGTACTCCAGGTGTGGTCACATCACAGCACACAGTACTCCAGGTGTGGTCACATCAACACACAGTACTCCAGGTGTGGTCACATCAACACACAGTACTCCAGGTGTGGTCACATCACAGCACACAGTACTCCAGGTGTGGTCACACCACAGCACACAGTACTCCAGGTGTGGTCACATCACAGCACACAGTACTCCAGGTGTGGTCACATCACAGCACACAGTACTCCAGGTGTGGTCACATCAGCACACAGTACTCCAGGTGTGGTCACACCACAGCACACAGTACTCCAGGTGTGGTCACATCAACACACAGTACTCCAGGTGTTGTCACACCACAGCACACAGTACTCCAGGTGTGGACACATCACAGCACACAGTACTCCAGGTGTGGTCACATCACAGCACACAGTACTCCAGGTGTGGTGACACCACAGCACACAGTATTCCAGGTGTGGTCACACCACAGCACACAGTACTCCAGGTGTGGTCACACCACAGCACACAGTACTCCAGGTGTGGTCACACCACACCACACAGTACTCCAGGTGTGGTCACATCACAGCACACAGTACTCCAGGTGTGGTCACATCACAGCACACAGTACTCCAGGTGTGGTCACATCACAGAACACAGTACTCCAGGTGTGGTCACACCACAGCACACAGTACTCCAGGTGTGGTCACACCACAGCACACAGTACTCCAGGTGTGGTCACACCACAGCACACAGTACTCCAGGTGTGGTCACACCACACCACACAGTACTCCAGGTGTGGTCACACCACACCACACAGTACTCCAGGTGTGGTCACATCACAGCACACAGTACTCCAGGTGTGGTCACATCACAGCACACAGTACTCCAGGTGTGGTCACATCACAGCACACAGTACTCCAGGTGTGGTCACACCAGCACACAGTACTCCAGGTGTGGTAACATCACAGCACACAGTACTCCAGGTGTGGTCACACCACAGCACACAGTACTCCAGGTGTGGTCACACCAGCACACAGTACTCCAGGTGTGGTCACATCACAGCACACAGTACTCCAGGTGTGGTCACATCACAGCACACAGTACTCCAGGTGTGGACAAATCAGCAGACAGTACTCCAGGTATGGACACATCACAGCACACAGTACTCCAGGTGTGGTCACATCACAGCACACAGTACTCCAGGTGTGGTCACATCAGCACACAGTACTCCAGGTGTGGTCACATCACAGCACACAGTACTCCAGGTGTGGACAAATCAGCAGACAGTACTCCAGGTGTGGACACATCACAGCACACAGTACTCCAGGTGTGGACACATCACAGCACACAGTACTCCAGGTGTGGTCACATCACAGCACACAGTACTCCAGGTGTGGTCACATCACAGCACACAGTACTCCAGGTGTGGTCACATCAGCACACAGTACTCCAGGTGTGGTCACATCACAGCACACAGTACTCCAGGTGTGGTAACACCACAGCACACTGTACTCCAGGTGTGGTCACATCACAGCACACAGTACTCCAGGTGTGGTCACACCACAGCACACAGTACTCCAGGTGTGGTCACACCAGCACACAGTACTCCAGGTGTGGTCACATCACAGCACACAGTACTCCAGGTGTGGTCACACCACAGCACACAGTACTCCAGGTGTGGTCACATCACAGCACACAGTACTCCAGGTGTGGTCACATCAGCACACAGTACTCCAGGTGTGGACACATCACAGCACACAGTACTCCAGGTGTGGTCACACCACAGCACACAGTACTCCAGGTGTGGTCACACCACAGCACACAGTACTCCAGGTGTGGTCACACCACAGGACACAGTACTCCAGGTGTGGTCACATTCCAGCACACAGTACTCCAGGTGTGGTCACATCAGCACACAGTACTCCAGGTGTGGTCACATCACAACACACAGTACTCCAGGTGTGGTCACATCACAACACACAGTACTCCAGGTGTGGACACATCATAGCACACAGTACTCCAGGTGTGGTCACATCACAGCACACAGTACTCCAGGTTTGGACACATCAGCACACAGTACTCCAGGTGTGGACACATCACAGCACACAGTACTCCAGGTGTGGTCACATCAGCACACAGTACTCCAGGTGTGGTCACACCACAGCACACAGTACTCCAGGTGTGGTCACATCACAACACACAGTACTCCAGGTGTGGTCACATCACAGCACACAGTACTCCAGGTGTGGTCACATCACAGCACACAGTACTCCAGGTGTGGTCACACCACAGCACACAGTACTCCAGGTGTGGTCACACCTCAACACACAGTACTCCAGGTGTGGTCACACCACAGCACACAGTACTCCAGGTGTGGTCACACCACAGCACACAGTACTCCAGGTGTGGTCACACCTCAACACACAGTACTCCAGGTGTGGTCACACCACAGCACACAGTACTCCAGGTGTGGTCACACCTCAACACACAGTACTCCAGGTGTGGTCACACCTCAACACACAGTACTCCAGGTGTGGTCACACCACAGCACACAGTACTCCAGGTGTGGTCACACCACAGCACACAGTACTCCAGGTGTGGTCACATCACAGCACACAGTACTCCAGGTGTGGTCACATCACAACACACAGTACTCCAGGTGTGGTCACATCACAGCACACAGTACTCCAGGTGTGGTCACATCACAGCACACAGTACTCCAGGTGTGGTCACACCACAGCACACAGTACTCCAGGTGTGGTCACACCACAGCACACAGTACTCCAGGTGTGGTCACATCACAGCACACAGTACTCCAGGTGTGGTCACATCAGCACACAGTACTCCAGGTGTGGTCAAACCACAGGACACGGTACTCCAGGTGTGGTCACATCACAGCACACAGGACTCCAGGTGTGGTCACATCAGCACACAGTACTCCAGGTGTGGTCACATCACAACACACAGTACTCCAGGTGTGGTCACATCAGCACACAGTACTCCAGGTGTGGTCACACCACAGCACACAGTACTCCAGGTGTGGTCACATCAGCACACAGTACTCCAGGTGTGGTCACATCACAGCACACAGTACTCCAGGTGTGGACACATCAGCACACAGTACTCCAGGTGTGGTCACATCACAGCACACAGTACTCCAGGTGTGGACACATCAGCACACAGTACTCCAGGTGTGGACACATCAGCACACAGTACTCCAGGTGTGGTCACATCACAGCACACAGTACTCCAGGTGTGGTCACATCACAGCACACAGTACTCCAGGTGTGGTCACATCACAGCACACAGTACTCCAGATGTGGTGACATCAGCACACAGTACTCCAGGTGTGGACACATCAGCACACAGTACTCCAGGTGTGGTCACATCACAGCACACAGTACTCCAGGTGTGGACACATCAGCACACAGTACTCCAGGTGTGGACACATCAGCACACAGTACTCCAGGTGTGGTCACATCACAGCACACAGTACTCCAGGTGTGGACACATCAGCACACAGTACTCCAGGTGTGGACACATCAGCACACAGTACTCCAGGTGTGGTCACACCACAGCACACAGTACTCCAGGTGTGGACACATCAGCACACAGTACTCCAGGTGTGGTCACACCACGGCACACAGTACTCCAGGTGTGGTCACATCAGCACACAGTACTCCAGATGTGTTCACATCAGCACACAGTACTCCAGGTGTGGTCACACAACAGCACACTGTACTCCAGGTGTGGTCACATCACAGCACACAGTACTCCAGGTGTGGTCACACCACAGCACACAGTACTCCAGGTGTGGTCACACCACAGCACACAGTACTCCAGGTGTGGACACATCAGCACACAGTACTCCAGGTGTGGTCACATCAGCACACAGTACTCCAGGTGTGGTCACACCACAGCACACAGTACTCCAGGTGTGGTCACACCACAGCACACAGTACTCCAGGTGTGGACACATCAGCACACAGTACTCCAGGTGTGGTCACATCAGCACACAGTACTCCAGGTGTGGACACATCACAGCACACAGTCCTCCAGGTGTGGTCACATCACAGCACACAGTACTCCAGGTGTGGACACATCAGCACACAGTACTCCAGGTGTGGACACATCACAGCACACAGTACTCCAGGTGTGGTCACACCACAGCACACAGTACTCCAGGTGTGGTCACACCACAGCACACAGTACTCCAGGTGTGGACACATCAGCACACAGTACTCCAGGTGTGGTCACATCAGCACACAGTACTCCAGGTGTGGTCACACCACAGCACACAGTACTCCAGGTGTGGTCACACCACAGCACACAGTACTCCAGGTGTGGACACATCAGCACACAGTACTCCAGGTGTGGTCACATCAGCACACAGTACTCCAGGTGTGGACACATCACAGCACACAGTCCTCCAGGTGTGGTCACACCACAGCACACAGTACTCCAGGTGTGGTCACACCACAGCACACAGTACTCCAGGTGTGGACACATCAGCACACAGTACTCCAGGTGTGGTCACATCAGCACACAGTACTCCAGGTGTGGTCACACCACAGCACACAGTACTCCAGGTGTGGTCACACCACAGCACACAGTACTCCAGGTGTGGACACATCAGCACACAGTACTCCAGGTGTGGTCACATCAGCACACAGTACTCCAGGTGTGGACACATCACAGCACACAGTCCTCCAGGTGTGGTCACATCACAGCACACAGTACTCCAGGTGTGGTCACATCACAGCACACAGTACTCCAGGTGTGGACACATCACAGCACACAGTACTCCAGGTGTGGTCACATCACAGCACACAGTACTCCAGGTGTGGTCACATCACAGCACACAGTACTCCAGGTGTGGACACATCACAGCACACAGTACTCCAGGTGTGGTCACATCACAGCACACAGTACTCCAGGTGTGGTCACATCACAGCACACAGTACTCCAGGTGTGGTCACATCAGCACACAGTACTCCAGGTGTGGTCACACCACAGCACACAGTACTCCAAGTGTGGACACATCACAGCACACAGTCCTCCAGGTGTGGACACATCACAGCACACAGTACTCCAGGTGTGGTCACACCACAGCACACAGTACTCCAGGTGTGGTCACACCACAGCACACAGTACTCCAGGTGTGTTCACATCACAGCACACAGTACTCCAGGTGTGGTCATATCACAGCACACAGTACTCCAGGTGTGGACACATCACAGCACACAGTACTCCAGGTGTGGACACATCACAGCACACAGTACTCCAGGTGTGGTCATATCACAGCACACAGTACTCCAGGTGTGGTCACACCAGCACACAGTACTCCAGGTGTGGTCACACCTCAACACACAGTACTCCAGGTGTGGTCCCATCACAGCACACAGTACTCCAGGTGTGGTCACATCACAGCACACAGTACTCCAGGTGTGGTCACACCACAGCACACAGTACTCCAGGTGTGGTCACATCAACACACAGTACTCCAGGTGTGGTCACATCACAGCACACAGTACTCCAGGTGTGGTGACACCACAGCACACAGTACTCCAGGTGTGGTCACACCTCAACACACAGTACTCCAGGTGTGGTCAGATCACAGCACACAGTACTCCAGGTGTAGTCACATCACAGCACACAGTACTCCAGGTGTGGTCACACCACAGCACACAGTACTCCAGGTGTGGTCACACCACAGCACACAGTACTCCAAGTGTGGACACATCACAGCACACAGTACTCCAGGTGTGGTCACACCACAGCACACAGTACTCCAGGTGTGGACACATCAGCACACAGTACTCCAGGTGTGGTCACACCACAGCACACAGTACTCCAGGTGTGGTCACATCACAGCACACAGTACTCCAGGTGTGGTCACACCACAGCACACAGTACTCCAAGTGTGGACACATCACATCACACAGTACTCCAGGTGTGGTCACACCACAGCACACAGTACTCCAGGTGTGGACACATCAGCACACAGTACTCCAGGTGTGGTCACACCACAGCACACAGTACTCCAGGTGTGGTCACATCACAGCACACAGTACTCCAGGTGTGGTCACACCACAGCAC
This sequence comes from Chiloscyllium punctatum, assembly GCF_047496795.1. Lineage (NCBI taxonomy): Eukaryota > Metazoa > Chordata > Chondrichthyes > Orectolobiformes > Hemiscylliidae > Chiloscyllium > Chiloscyllium punctatum. The sequence goes on from NW_027309939.1 coordinate 77,760, forward strand.
ACAGTACTCCAGGTGTGGACACATCAGCACACAGTACTCCAGGTGTGGTCACACCACAGCACACAGTAATCCAGGTGTGGTCACACCACGGCACACAGTACTCCAGGTGTGGTCACATCACAGCACACAGTACTCCAGGTTTGGACACATCAGCACACAGTACTCCAGGTGTGGACACATCACAGCACACAGTACTCCAGGTGTGGTCACATCAGCACACAGTACTCCAGGTGTGGTCACACCACAGCACACAGTACTCCAGGTGTGGTCACATCACAACACACAGTACTCCAGGTGTGGTCACATCACAGCACACAGTACTCCAGGTGTGGTCACATCACAGCACACAGTACTCCAGGTGTGGTCACACCACAGCACACAGTACTCCAGGTGTGGTCACACCTCAACACACAGTACTCCAGGTGTGGTCACACCACAGCACACAGTACTCCAGGTGTGGTCACACCACAGCACACAGTACTCCAGGTGTGGTCACACCTCAACACACAGTACTCCAGGTGTGGTCACACCACAGCACACAGTACTCCAGGTGTGGTCACACCTCAACACACAGTACTCCAGGTGTGGTCACACCTCAACACACAGTACTCCAGGTGTGGTCACACCACAGCACACAGTACTCCAGGTGTGGTCACATCACAACACACAGTACTCCAGGTGTGGTCACATCACAGCACACAGTACTCCAGGTGTGGTCACACCACAGCACACAGTACTCCAGGTGTGGTCACATCACAGCACACAGTACTCCAGGTGTGGTCACATCAGCACACAGTACTCCAGGTGTGGTCACACCACAGGACACGGTACTCCAGGTGTGGTCACATCACAGCACACAGGACTCCAGGTGTGGTCACATCAGCACACAGTACTCCAGGTGTGGTCACATCACAACACACAGTACTCCAGGTGTGGTCACATCAGCACACAGTACTCCAGGTGTGGTCACACCACAGCACACAGTACTCCAGGTGTGGTCACATCAGCACACAGTACTCCAGGTGTGGTCACATCACAGCACACAGTACTCCAGGTGTGGACACATCACAGCACACAGTACTCCAGGTGTGGTCACATCACAGCACACAGTACTCCAGGTGTGGTCACATCACAGCACACAGTACTCCAGATGTGGTGACATCAGCACACAGTACTCCAGGTGTGGTCACATCACAGCACACAGTACTCCAGGTGTGGACACATCAGCACACAGTACTCCAGGTGTGGACACATCAGCACACAGTACTCCAGGTGTGGTCACATCACAGCACACAGTACTCCAGGTGTGGACACATCAGCACACAGTACTCCAGGTGTGGACACATCAGCACACAGTACTCCAGGTGTGGTCACACCACAGCACACAGTACTCCAGGTGTGGACACATCAGCACACAGTACTCCAGGTGTGGTCACACCACGGCACACAGTACTCCAGGTGTGGTCACATCAGCACACAGTACTCCAGATGTGTTCACATCAGCACACAGTACTCCAGGTGTGGTCACACAACAGCACACTGTACTCCAGGTGTGGTCACATCACAGCACACAGTACTCCAGGTGTGGTCACACCACAGCACACAGTACTCCAGGTGTGGTCACACCACAGCACACAGTACTCCAGGTGTGGACACATCAGCACACAGTACTCCAGGTGTGGTCACATCAGCACACAGTACTCCAGGTGTGGTCACACCACAGCACACAGTACTCCAGGTGTGGTCACACCACAGCACACAGTACTGCAGGTGTGGTCACACCACAGCACACAGTACTGCAGGTGTGGTCACACCACAGCACACAGTACTCCAGGTGTGGTCACATCACAGCACACAGTACTCCAGGTGTGGACACATCACAGCACACAGTACTCCAGGTGTGGTCACATCAGCACACAGTACTCCAGGTGTGGTCACACCACAGCACACAGTACTCCAAGTGTGGACACATCACAGCACACAGTCCTCCAGGTGTGGACACATCACAGCACACAGTACTCCAGGTGTGGTCACATCACAGCACACAGTACTCCAGGTGTGGTCACATCACAGCACACAGTACTCCAGGTGTGGACACATCACAGCACACAGTACTCCAGGTGTGGTCACATCAGCACACAGTACTCCAGGTGTGGTCACACCACAGCACACAGTACTCCAAGTGTGGACACATCACAGCACACAGTCCTCCAGGTGTGGACACATCACAGCACACAGTACTCCAGGTGTGGTCACATCACAGCACACAGTACTCCAGGTGTGGTCACATCACAGCACACAGTACTCCAGGTGTGGTCACATCAGCACACAGTACTCCAGGTGTGGTCACACCACAGCACACAGTACTCCAAGTGTGGACACATCACAGCACACAGTCCTCCAGGTGTGGACACATCACAGCACACAGTACTCCAGGTGTGGTCACACCACAGCACACAGTACTCCAGGTGTGGTCACACCACAGCACACAGTACTCCAGGTGTGTTCACATCACAGCACACAGTACTCCAGGTGTGGTCATATCACAGCACACAGTACTCCAGGTGTGGACACATCACAGCACACAGTACTCCAGGTGTGGACACATCACAGCACACAGTACTCCAGGTGTGGTCATATCACAGCACACAGTACTCCAGGTGTGGTCACACCAGCACACAGTACTCCAGGTGTGGTCACACCTCAACACACAGTACTCCAGGTGTGGTCACACCAGCACACAGTACTCCAGGTGTGGTCACACCTCAACACACAGTACTCCAGGTGTGGTCCCATCACAGCACACAGTACTCCAGGTGTGGTCACACCACAGCACACAGTACTCCAGGTGTGGTCACATCAACACACAGTACTCCAGGTGTGGTCACATCACAGCACACAGTACTCCAGGTGTGGTGACACCACAGCACACAGTACTCCAGGTGTGGTCACACCTCAACACACAGTACTCCAGGTGTGGTCAGATCACAGCACACAGTACTCCAGGTGTAGTCACATCACAGCACACAGTACTCCAAGTGTGGACACATCACAGCACACAGTACTCCAGGTGTGGTCACACCACAGCACACAGTACTCCAGGTGTGGACACATCAGCACACAGTACTCCAGGTGTGGTCACACCACAGCACACAGTACTCCAGGTGTGGTCACATCACAGCACACAGTACTCCAGGTGTGGTCACACCACAGCACACAGTACTCCAAGTGTGGACACATCACATCACACAGTACTCCAGGTGTGGTCACACCACAGCACACAGTACTCCAGGTGTGGACACATCAGCACACACTACTCCAGGTGTGGTCACACCACAGCACACAGTACTCCAGGTGTGGTCACATCACAGCACACAGTACTCCAGGTGTGGTCACACCACAGCACACAGTACTCCAGGTGTGGACACATCAGCACACAGTACTCCAGGTGTGGTCACACCACAGCACACAGTAATCCAGGTGTGGTCACACCACGGCACACAGTACTCCAGGTGTGGTCACATCACAGCACACAGTACTCCAGGTGTGGTCACATCACAGCACACAGTACTCCAGGTGTGGACACATCAGCACACAGTACTCCAGGTGTGGTCACACCACAGCACACAGTACTCCAGGTGTGGTCACATCACAGCACACAGTACTCCAGGTGTGGTCACACCACAGCACACAGTACTCCAGGTGTGGTCACATCACAGCACACAGTACTCCAGGTGTGGTCACATCACAGCACACAGTACTCCAAGTGTGGACACATCACAGCACACAGTACTCCAGGTGTGGACACATCAGCACACAGTACTCCAGGTGTGGTCACACCACAGCACACAGTACTCCAGGTGTGGTCACATCACAGCACACAGTACTCCAGGTGTGGTCACACCACAGCACACAGTACTCCAGGTGTGGTCACATCACAGCACACAGTACTCCAGGTGTGGTCACATCACAGCACACAGTACTCCAAGTGTGGACACATCACAGCACACAGTACTCCAGGTGTGGTCACACCACAGCACACAGTACTCCAGTTGTGGACACATCAGCACACAGTACTCCAGGTGTGGTCACACGACAGCACACAGTACTCCAGGTGTGGTCACATCACAGCACACAGTACTCCAGGTGTGGTCACACCACAGCACACAGTACTCCAGGTGTGGACACATCACAGCACACAGTCCTCCAGGTGTGGACACATCACAGCACACAGTACTCCAGGTGTGGTCACATCACAGCACACAGTACTCCAGGTGTGGTCACATCACAGCACACAGTACTCCAGGTGTGGTCACATCAGCACACAGTACTCCAGGTGTGGTCACACCACAGCACACAGTACTCCAAGTGTGGACACATCACAGCACACAGTCCTCCAGGTGTGGACACATCACAGCACACAGTACTCCAGGTGTGGTCACACCACAGCACACAGTACTCCAGGTGTGGTCACACCACAGCACACAGTACTCCAGGTGTGTTCACATCACAGCACACAGTACTCCAGGTGTGGTCATATCACAGCACACAGTACTCCAGGTGTGGACACATCACAGCACACAGTACTCCAGGTGTGGACACATCACAGCACACAGTACTCCAGGTGTGGTCACACCAGCACACAGTACTCCAGGTGTGGTCACACCTCAACACACAGTACTCCAGGTGTGGTCACACCAGCACACAGTACTCCAGGTGTGGTCACACCTCAACACACAGTACTCCAGGTGTGGTCCCATCACAGCACACAGTACTCCAGGTGTGGTCACATCACAGCACACAGTACTCCAGGTGTGGTCACACCACAGCACACAGTACTCCAGGTGTGGTCACATCAACACACAGTACTCCAGGTGTGGTCACATCACAGCACACAGTACTCCAGGTGTGGTGACACCACAGCACACAGTACTCCAGGTGTGGTCACACCTCAACACACAGTACTCCAGGTGTGGTCAGATCACAGCACACAGTACTCCAGGTGTAGTCACATCACAGCACACAGTACTCCAAGTGTGGACACATCACAGCACACAGTACTCCAGGTGTGGTCACACCACAGCACACAGTACTCCAGGTGTGGACACATCAGCACACAGTACTCCAGGTGTGGTCACACCACAGCACACAGTACTCCAGGTGTGGTCACATCACAGCACACAGTACTCCAGGTGTGGTCACACCACAGCACACAGTACTCCAAGTGTGGACACATCACATCACACAGTACTCCAGGTGTGGTCACACCACAGCACACAGTACTCCAAGTGTGGACACATCAGCACACAGTACTCCAGGTGTGGTCACACCACAGCACACAGTACTCCAGGTGTGGTCACATCACAGCACACAGTACTCCAGGTGTGGTCACACCACAGCACACAGTACTCCAGGTGTGGACACATCAGCACACAGTACTCCAGGTGTGGTCACACCACAGCACACAGTAATCCAGGTGTGGTCACACCACGGCACACAGTACTCCAGGTGTGGTCACATCACAGCACACAGTACTCCAGGTGTGGTCACACCACAGCACACAGTACTCCAGGTGTGGACACATCAGCACACAGTACTCCAGGTGTGGTCACACCACAGCACACAGTACTCCAGGTGTGGTCACATCACAGCACACAGTACTCCAGGTGTGGTCACACCACAGCACACAGTACTCCAGGTGTGGTCACATCACAGCACACAGTACTCCAGGTGTGGTCACATCACAGCACACAGTACTCCAAGTGTGGACACATCACAGCACACAGTACTCCAGGTGTGGTCACACCACAGCACACAGTACTCCAGTTGTGGACACATCAGCACACAGTACTCCAGGTGTGGTCACACGACAGCACACAGTACTCCAGGTGTGGTCACATCACAGCACACAGTACTCCAGGTGTGGTCACACCACAGCACACAGTACTCCAGGTGTGGTCACACCACAGCACACAGTACTCCAGGTGTGGACACATCAGCACACAGTACTCCAGGTGTGGTCACACCACAGCACACAGTAATCCAGGTGTGGTCACACCACGGCACACAGTACTCCAGGTGTGGTCACATCACAGCACACAGTACTCCAGGTGTGGTCACACCACAGCACACAGTACTCCAGGTGTGGACACATCAGCACACAGTACTCCAGGTGTGGTCACACCACAGCACACAGTAATCCAGGTGTGGTCACATCACAGCACAGAGTACTCCAGGTGTGGTCACACCACAGCACACAGTACTCCAGGTGTGGTCACATCACAGCACACAGTACTCCAGGTGTGGTCACACCAGCACACAGTACTCCAGGTGTGGTCACATCACAGCACACAGTACTCCAGGTGTGGTCACATCACAGCACACAGTACTCCAGGTGTGGTCACATCACAGCACACAGTACTCCAGGTGTGGTCACACCACAGCACACAGTACTCCAGGTGTGGTCACACCACAGCACACAGTACTCCAGGTGTGGTCACACCAGCACACAGTACTCCAGGTGTGGTCACATCACAGCACACAGTACTCCAGGTGTGGTCACACCACAGCACACAGTACTCCAGGTGTGTCACACCAGCACACAGTACTCCAGGTGTGGTCACACCACAGCACACAGTACTCCAGGTGTGGTCACACCACAGCACACAGTACTCCAGGTGTGGTCACACCACAGCACACAGTACTCCAGGTGTGGTCACACCAGCACACAGTACTCCAGGTGTGGTCACATCACAGCACACAGTACTCCAGGTGTGGTCACACCACAGCACACAGTACTCCAGGTGTGGTCCCATCACAGCACACAGTACTCCAGGTGTGGTCACATCACAGCACACAGTACTCCAGGTGTGGTCACACCACAGCACACAGTACTCCAGGTGTGGTCACATCAGCACACAGTACTCCAGGTGTGGTCACATCAGCACACAGTACTCCAGGTGTGGTCACACCACAGCATACAGTACTCCAGGTGTGGTCACATCACAGCACACAGTACTCCAAGTGTGGACACATCACAGCACACAGTACTCCAGGTGTGGACACATCACAGCACACAGTACTCCAGGTGTGGTCACACCACAGCACACAGTACTCCAGGTGTGGTCATATCACAGCACACAGTACTCCAGGTGTGGTCACATCACAGCACACAGTACTCCAGGTGTGGTCACATCAGCACACAGTACTCCAGGTGTGGACACATCAGCACACAGTACTCCAGGTGTGGTCACATCACAGCACACAGTACTCCAGGTGTGGACACATCAGCACACAGTACTCCAGGTGTGGACACATCAGCACACAGTACTCCAGGTGTGGTCACACCACGGCACACAGTACTCCAGGTGTGGTCACATCAGCACACAGTACTCCAGATGTGGTCACATCAGCACACAGTACTCCAGGTGTGGTCACACAACAGCACACTGTACTCCAGGTGTGGTCACATCACAGCACACAGTACTCCAGGTGTGGTCACACAACAGCACACTGTACTCCAGGTGTGGTCACACCACAGCACACAGTACTCCAGGTGTGGACACATCAGCACACAGTACTCCAGGTGTGGTCACACCACAGCACACGGTACTCCAGGTGTGGTCACATCACAGCACACAGTACTCCAGGTGTGGTCATATCACAGCACACAGTACTCCAAGTGTGGACACATCACAGCACACAGTACTCCAGGTGTGGTCACATCACAGCACACAGTACTCCAGGTGTGGTCACATCACAGCACACAGTACTCCAGGTGTGGTCACATCACAGCACACAGTACTCCAGGTGTGGTCACACCAGCACACAGTACTCCAGGTGTGGTCCCATCACAGCACACAGTACTCCAGGTGTGGTCACATCACAGCACACAGTACTCCAGGTGTGGTCACACCAGCACACAGTACTCCAGGTGTGGTCCCATCACAGCACACAGTACTCCAGGTGTGGTCACACCACACCACACAGTACTCCAGGTGTGGTCACACCACAGCACACAGTACTCCAGGTGTGGTCACACCACAGCACACAGTACTCCAGGTGTGGTCCCATCACAGCACACAGTACTCCAGGTGTGGTCACACCACACCACACAGTACTCCAGGTGTGGTCACACCACAGCACACAGTACTCCAGGTGTGGTCACACCACAGCACACAGTACTCCAGGTGTGGTCACACCTCAACACACAGTACTCCAGGTGTGGTCAGATCACAGCACACAGTACTCCAGGTGTGGTCACACCTCAACACACAGTACTCCAGGTGTGGTCACATCACAGCACACAGTACTCCAGGTGTGGTCACACCAGCACACAGTACTCCAGGTGTGGTCACACCACAGCACACAGTACTCCAGGTGTGGTCACATCACAGCACACAGTACTCCAGGTGTGGTCACACCACAGCACACAGTACTCCAGGTGTGGACACATCAGCACACAGTACTCCAGGTGTGGTCACACCACAGCACACAGTACTCCAGGTGTGGTCACATCAACACACAGTACTCCAGGTGTGGTCACACCACAGCACACAGTACTCCAGGTGTGGTCACATCACAGCACACAGTACTCCAGGTGTGGACACATCAGCACACAGTACTCCAGGTGTGGTCACACCACAGCACACAGTACTCCAGGTGTGGTCACATCAACACACAGTACTCCAGGTGTGGTCACACCACAGCACACAGTACTCCAGGTGTGGTCACACCACAGCACACAGTACTCCAGGTGTGGTCACATCAACACACAGTACTCCAGGTGTGGTCACACCACAGCACACAGTACTCCAGGTGTGGTCACATCACAGCACACAGTACTCCAGGTGTGGTCACACCACAGCACACAGTACTCCAGGTGTGGTCACATCACAGCACACAGTACTCCAGGTGTGGTCACACCACAGCACACAGTACTCCAGGTGTGGTCACATCACAACACACAGTACTCCAGGTGTGGTCACATCACAACACACAGTACTCCAGGTGTGGTCACACCACAGCACACAGTACTCCAGGTGTGGACACATCAGCACACAGTACTCCAGGTGTGGACACATCAGCACACAGTACTCCAGGTGTGGTCACATCACAGCACACAGTACTCCAGGTGTGGACACATCAGCACACAGTACTCCAGGTGTGGACACATCAGCACACAGTACTCCAGGTGTGGTCACACCACAGCACACAGTACTCCAGGTGTGGACACATCAGCACACAGTACTCCAGGTGTGGACACATCACAGCACACAGTACTCCAGGTGTGGTCACATCACAACACACAGTACTCCAGGTGTGGTCACATCACAACACACAGTACTCCAGGTGTGGTCACATCAGCACACAGTACTCCAGGTGTGGACACATCAGCACACAGTACTCCAGGTGTGGACACATCAGCACACAGTACTCCAGGTGTGGTCACATCACAGCACACAGTACTCCAGGTGTGGACACATCAGCACACAGTACTCCAAGTGTGGACACACCACAGCACACAGTACTCCAAGTGTGGACACATCACAGCACACAGTACTCCAGGTGTGGTCACATCACAGCACACAGTACTCCAGGTGTGGTCACATCAGCACACAGTACTCCAGGTGTGGACACATCACAGCACACAGTACTCCAGGTGTGGTCACACCACAGCACACAGTACTCCAAGTGTGGACACATCACAGCACACAGTACTCCAGGTGTGGTCACACCACAGCACACAGTACTCCAGGTGTGGTCACACCTCAACACACAGTACTCCAGGTGTGGTCACATCACAGCACACAGTACTCCAGGTGTGGTCACACCTCAACACACAGTACTCCAGGTGTGGTCACATCACAACACACAGTACTCCAGGTGTGGTCACACCACAGCACACAGTACTCCAGGTGTGGTCACACCACAGCACACAGTACTCCAGGTGTGGTCACACCTCAACACACAGTACTCCAGGTGTGGTCACATCACAGCACACAGTACTCCAGGTGTGGTCACACCACAGCACACAGTACTCCAGGTGTGGTCACATCACAACACACAGTACTCCAGGTGTGGTCACATCACAGCACACAGTACTCCAGGTGTGGTCACATCACAGCACACAGTACTCCAGGTGTGGTCACATCAGCACACAGTACTCCAGGTGTGGTCACACCACAGGACACGGTACTCCAGGTGTGGTCACATCACAACACACAGTACTCCAGGTGTGGTCACATCAGCACACAGTACTCCAGGTGTGGTCACATCACAACACACAGTACTCCAGGTGTGGTCACATCAGCACACAGTACTCCAGGTGTGGTCACATCAGCACACAGTACTCCAGGTGTGGTCACACCACAGCACACAGTACTCCAGGTGTGGTCACATCAGCACACAGTACTCCAGGTGTGGTCACATCACAGCACACAGTACTCCAGGTGTGGACACATCAGCACACAGTACTCCAGGTGTGGTCACATCACAGCACACAGTACTCCAGGTGTGGACACATCAGCACACAGTACTCCAGGTGTGGTCACATCACAGCACACAGTACTCCAGGTGTGGTCACATCACAGCACACAGTACTCCAGATGTGGTCACATCAGCACACAGTACTCCAGGTGTGGACACATCAGCACACAGTACTCCAGGTGTGGTCACATCACAGCACACAGTACTCCAGGTGTGGACACATCAGCACACAGTACTCCAGGTGTGGACACATCAGCACACAGTACTCCAGGTGTGGTCACATCACAGCACACAGTACTCCAGGTGTGGACACATCAGCACACAGTACTCCAGGTGTGGACACATCAGCACACAGTACTCCAGGTGTGGTCACACCACAGCACACAGTACTCCAGGTGTGGACACATCAGCACACAGTACTCCAGGTGTGGTCACACCACAGCACACAGTACTCCAGGTGTGGACACATCACAGCACACAGTACTCCAGGTGTGGTCACACCACGGCACACAGTACTCCAGGTGTGGTCACATCAGCACACAGTACTCCAGATGTGGTCACATCAGCACACAGTACTCCAGGTGTGGTCACACAACAGCACACTGTACTCCAGGTGTGGTCACATCACAGCACACAGTACTCCAGGTGTGGTCACACCACAGCACACAGTACTCCAGGTGTGGTCACACCACAGCACACAGTACTCCAGGTGTGGACACATCAGCACACAGTACTCCAGGTGTGGTCACATCAGCACACAGTACTCCAGGTGTGGTCACACCACAGCACACAGTACTCCAGGTGTGGACACATCACAGCACACAGTACTCCAGGTGTGGACACATCACAGCACACAGTACTCCAGGTGTGGTCACACCACAGCACACAGTACTCCAGGTGTGGTCACACCACAGCACACAGTACTCCAGGTGTGGTCATATCACAGCACACAGTACTCCAGGTGTGGACACATCACAGCACACAGTACTCCAGGTGTGGTCACACCACAGCACACAGTACTCCAGGTGTGGTCACACCACAGCACACAGTACTCCAGGTGTGGTCACACCACAGCACACAGTACTCCAGGTGTGGTCACACCACAGCACACAGTACTCCAGGTGTGGTCATATCACAGCACACAGTACTCCAGGTGTGGACACATCACAGCACACAGTACTCCAGGTGTGGTCACACCACAACACACAGTACTCCAGGTGTGGTCACACCACAGCACACAGTACTCCAGGTGTGGTCACACCACAGCACACAGTACTCCAGGTGTGGTCACACCACAGCACACAGTACTCCAGGTGTGGTCACACCACAGCACACAGTACTCCAGGTGTGGTCACACCACAGCACACAGTACTCCAGGTGTGGTCATATCACAGCACACAGTACTCCAGGTGTGGACACATCACAGCACACAGTACTCCAGGTGTGGTCATATCACAGCACACAGTACTCCAGGTGTGGTCACACCAGCACACAGTACTCCAGGTGTGGTCACACCTCAACACACAGTACTCCAGGTGTGGTCCCATCACAGCACACAGTACTCCAGGTGTGGTCACACCACAGCACACAGTACTCCAGGTGTGGTCACATCAACACACAGTACTCCAGGTGTGGTCACATCACAGCACACAGTACTCCAGGTGTGGTCACACCACAGCACACAGTACTCCAGGTGTGGTCACACCTCAACACACAGTACTCCAGGTGTGGTCAGATCACAGCACACAGTACTCCAGGTGTGGTCACATCACAGCACACAGTACTCCAAGTGTGGACACATCACAGCACACAGTACTCCAGGTGTGGACACATCACAGCACACAGTACTCCAGGTGTGGTCACATCACAGCACACAGTACTCCAGGTGTGGTCACATCACAGCACACAGTACTCCAAGTGTGGACACATCACAGCACACAGTACTCCAGGTGTGGACACATCACAGCACACAGTACTCCAGGTGTGGACACATCAGCACACAGTACTCCAGGTGTGGTCACACCACAGCACACAGTAATCCAGGTGTGGTCACACCACGGCACACAGTACTCCAGGTGTGGTCACACCACAGCACACAGTACTCCAGGTGTGGTCACACCACAGCACACAGTACTCCAGGTGTGGTCACATCACAGCACACAGTCCTCCAGGTGTGGTCACACCACAGCACACAGTACTCCAGGTGTGGTCACATCACAGCACACAGTACTCCAGGTGTGGTCACACCAGCACACAGTACTCCAGGTGTGGTCACATCACAGCACACAGTACTCCAGGTGTGGTCACACCACAGCACACAGTACTCCAGGTGTGTCACACCAGCACACAGTACTCCAGGTGTGGTCACACCACAGCACACAGTACTCCAGGTGTGGTCACACCACAGCACACAGTACTCCAGGTGTGGTCACACCACAGCACACAGTACTCCAGGTGTGGTCACACCAGCACACAGTACTCCAGGTGTGGTCACATCACAGCACACAGTACTCCAGGTGTGGTCACACCACAGCACACAGTACTCCAGGTGTGGTCCCATCACAGCACACAGTACTCCAGGTGTGGTCACATCACAGCACACAGTACTCCAGGTGTGGTCACATCAGCACACAGTACTCCAGGTGTGGTCACATCACAGCACACAGTACTCCAGGTGTGGTCACATCAGCACACAGTACTCCAGGTGTGGTCACATCAGCACACAGTACTCCAGGTGTGGTCACACCACAGCATACAGTACTCCAGGTGTGGTCACATCACAGCACACAGTACTCCAGGTGTGGACACATCACAGCACACAGTACTCCAGGTGTGGTCACATCACAGCACACAGTACTCCAGGTGTGGTCACACCACAGCACACAGTACTCCAAGTGTGGACACATCACAGCACACAGTACTCCAGGTGTGGACACATCACAGCACACAGTACTCCAGGTGTGGTCACATCAGCACACAGTACTCCAGGTGTGGTCACACCACAGCATACAGTACTCCAGGTGTGGTCACATCACAGCACACAGTACTCCAGGTGTGGACACATCACAGCACACAGTACTCCAGGTGTGGTCACATCACAGCACACAGTACTCCAGGTGTGGTCACACCACAGCACACAGTACTCCAGGTGTGGTCACATCACAGCACACAGTACTCCAGGTGTGGACACATCAGCACACAGTACTCCAGGTGTGGTCACATCACAGCACACAGTACTCCAGGTGTGGACACATCAGCACACAGTACTCCAGGTGTGGACACATCAGCACACAGTACTCCAGGTGTGGTCACACCACAGCACACAGTACTCCAGGTGTGGTCACATCACAGCACACAGTACTCCAGATGTGGTGACATCAGCACACAGTACTCCAGGTGTGGACACATCAGCACACAGTACTCCAGGTGTGGTCACATCACAGCACACAGTACTCCAGGTGTGGACACATCAGCACACAGTACTCCAGGTGTGGACACATCAGCACACAGTACTCCAGGTGTGGTCACATCACAGCACACAGTACTCCAGGTGTGGACACATCAGCACACAGTACTCCAGGTGTGGACACATCAGCACACAGTACTCCAGGTGTGGACACATCAGCACACAGTACTCCAGGTGTGGTCACACCACAGCACACAGTACTCCAGGTGTGGACACATCAGCACACAGTACTCCAGGTGTGGTCACACCACGGCACACAGTACTCCAGGTGTGGTCACATCAGCACACAGTACTCCAGATGTGGTCACATCAGCACACAGTACTCCAGGTGTGGTCACACAACAGCACACTGTACTCCAGGTGTGGTCACATCACAGCACACAGTACTCCAGGTGTGGTCACACCACAGCACACAGTACTCCAGGTGTGGTCACACCACAGCACACAGTACTCCAGGTGTGGACACATCAGCACACAGTACTCCAGGTGTGGTCACATCACAGCACACAGTACTCCAGGTGTGGTCACACCACAGCACACAGTACTCCAGGTGTGGTCACACCACAGCACACAGTACTCCAGGTGTGGACACATCAGCACACAGTACTCCAGGTGTGGTCACATCACAGCACACAGTACTCCAGGTGTGGTCACACCACAGCACACAGTATTCCAGGTGTGGTCATATCACAGCACACAGTACTCCAGGTGTGGACACATCACAGCACACAGTACTCCAGGTGTGGTCACATCACAGCACACAGTACTCCAGGTGTGGTCACATCACAGCACACAGTACTCCAGGTGTGGTCACACCACAGCACACAGTACTCCAGGTGTGGTCCCATCACAGCACACAGTACTCCAGGTGTGGTCACACCACACCACACAGTACTCCAGGTGTGGTCACACCACAGCACACAGTACTCCAGGTGTGGTCACACCACAGCACACAGTACTCCAGGTGTGGTCACACCTCAACACACAGTACTCCAGGTGTGGTCAGATCACAGCACACAGTACTCCAGGTGTGGTCACACCACAGCACACAGTACTCCAGGTGTGGTCACATCACAGCACACAGTACTCCAGGTGCGGTCACACCACAGCACACAGTACTCCAGGTGTGGACACATCACAGCACACAGTACTCCAGGTGTGGTCACATCACAGCACACAGTACTCCAGGTGTGGTCACATCACAGCACACAGTACTCCAGGTGTGGTCACATCACAGCACACAGTACTCCAGGTGTGGTCACACCAGCACACAGTACTCCAGGTGTGGTCACACCACAGCACACAGTACTCCAGGTGTGGTCACATCAACACACAGTACTCCAAGTGTGGACACATCACAGCACACAGTACTCCAGGTGTGGTCACACCTCAACACACAGTACTCCAGGTGTGGTCACATCACAGCACACAGTACTCCAGGTGTGGTCACACCACAGCACACAGTACTCCAGGTGTGGTCACACCACAGCACACAGTACTCCAAGTGTGGACACACCACAGCACACAGTACTCCAGGTGTGGTCACATCACAGCACACAGTACTCCAGGTGTGGTCACATCACAGCACACAGTACTCCAGGTGTGGTCACATCACAGCACACAGTACTCCAGGTGTGGTCACACCACAGCACACAGTACTCCAGGTGTGGACACATCAGCACACAGTACTCCAGGTGTGGTCACACCACAGCACACAGTACTCCAGGTGTGGACACATCAGCACACAGTACTCCAGGTGTGGTCACACCACAGCACACAGTACTCCAGGTGTGGTCACATCACAGCACACAGTACTCCAGGTGTGGTCACACCACAGCACACAGTAATCCAGGTGTGGTCACACCACAGCACACAGTAATCCAGGTGTGGACACATCAGCACACAATACTCCAGGTGTGGTCACATCACAGCACACAGTACTCCAGGTGTGGTCACACCACAGCACACAGTACTCCAGGTGTGGTCACACCACAGCACACAGTACTCCAGGTGTGGTCACACCACAGCACACAGTAATCCAGGTGTGGTCACACCACAGCACACAGTAATCCAGGTGTGGACACATCAGCACACAGTACTCCAGGTGTGGTCACATCACAGCACACAGTACTCCAGGTGTGGTCACACCACAGCACACAGTACTCCAGGTGTGGTCACACCACAGCACACAGTACTCCAGGTGTGGTCACACCACAGCACACAGTACTCCAGGTGTGGTCACATCACAGCACACAGTACTCCAGGTGTGGTCACATCACAGCACACAGTACTCCAGGTGTGGTCACACCACAGCACACAGTACTCCAGGTGTGGACACATCAGCACACAGTACTCCAGGTGTGGTCACACCACAGCACACAGTAATCCAGGTGTGGTCACACCACGGCACACAGTACTCCAGGTGTGGTCACATCACAGCACACAGTACTCCAGGTGTGGTCACACCACAGCACACAGTACTCCAGGTGTGGACACATCAGCACACAGTACTCCAGGTGTGGTCACACCACAGCACACAGTACTCCAGGTGTGGTCACATCACAGCACACAGTACTCCAGGTGTGGTCACATCACAGCACACAGTACTCCAGGTGTGGTCACACCACAGCACACAGTACTCCAGGTGTGGTCACATCACAGCACACAGTACTCCAGGTGTGGTCACATCACAGCACACAGTACTCCAGGTGTGGTCACACCACAGCACACAGTACTCCAGGTGTGTCACACCAGCACACAGTACTCCAGGTGTGGTCACACCACAGCACACATTACTCCAGGTGTGGTCACACCACAGCACACAGTACTCCAGGTGTGGTCCCATCACAGCACACAGTACTCCAGGTGTGGTCCCATCACAGCACACAGTACTCCAGGTGTGGTCACATCACAGCACACAGTACTCCAGGTGTGGTCACACCACAGCACACAGTACTCCAGGTGTGGTCACATCACAGCACACAGTACTCCAAGTGTGGACACATCACAGCACACAGTACTCCAGGTGTGGACACATCACAGCACACAGTACTCCAGGTGTGGTCACACCACAGCACACAGTACTCCAGGTGTGGTCACATCACAGCACACAGTACTCCAGGTGTGGTCACATCACAGCACACAGTACTCCAGGTGTGGACACATCAGCACACAGTACTCCAGGTGTGGACACATCACAGCACACAGTACTCCAGGTGTGGTCACATCACAGCACACAGTACTCCAGGTGTGGACACATCAGCACACAGTACTCCAGGTGTGGACACATCACAGCACACAGTACTCCAGGTGTGGTCACATCACAGCACACAGTACTCCAGGTGTGGACACATCAGCACACAGTACTCCAGGTGTGGACACATCACAGCACACAGTACTCCAGGTGTGGTCACATCACAGCACACAGTACTCCAGGTGTGGTCACACCACAGCACACAGTACTCCAGGTGTGGTCACATCACAGCACACAGTACTCCAGGTGTGGTCACATCACAGCACACAGTACTCCAGGTGTGGACACATCACAGCACACAGTACTCCAGGTGTGGTCACACCACAGCACACAGTACTCCAGGTGTGGTCACATCACAGCACACAGTACTCCAGGTGTGGTCACATCACAGCACACAGTACTCCAGGTGTGGACACATCACAGCACACAGTACTCCAGGTGTGGTCACACCACAGCACACAGTACTCCAGGTGTGGTCACACCACAGCACACAGTACTCCAGGTGTGTTCACATCACAGCACACAGTACTCCAGGTGTGGTCACATCACAGCACACAGTAGTCCAGGTGTGGACACATCACAGCACACAGTACTCCAAGTGTGGACACATCACAGCACACAGTACTCCAAGTGTGTTCACATCACAGCACACAGTACTCCAGGTGTGGTCACATCACAGCACACAGTACTCCAGGTGTGGACACATCACAGCACACAGTACTCCAGGTGTGGTCACATCACAGCACACAGTACTCCAGGTGTGGACACATCACAGCACACAGTACTCCAGGTGTGGACACATCACAGCACACAGTACTCCAGGTGTGTTCACACCACAGCACACAGTACTCCAGGTGTGTTCACATCACAGCACACAGTACTCCAGGTGTGGTCACATCACAGCACACAGTACTCCAGGTGTGGTCACACCAGCACACAGTACTCCAGGTGTGGTCACACCTCAACACACAGTACTCCAGGTGTGGTCCCATCACAGCACACAGTACTCCAGGTGTGGTCAGACCACAGCACACAGTACTCCAGGTGTGGTCACACCACAGCACACAGTACTCCAGGTGTGTTCACATCACAGCACACAGTACTCCAGGTGTGGTCACATCACAGCACACAGTACTCCAGGTGTGGTCACACCAGCACACAGTACTCCAGGTGTGGTCACACCTCAACACACAGTACTCCAGGTGTGGTCCCATCACAGCACACAGTACTCCAGGTGTGGTCAGACCACAGCACACAGTACTCCAGGTGTGGTCACATCAACACACAGTACTCCAGGTGTGGTCACATCACAGCACACAGTACTCCAGGTGTGGACACATCACAGCACACAGTACTCCAGGTGTGGTCACACCACAGCACACAGTACTCCAGGTGTGGTCACACCTCAACACACAGTACTCCAGGTGTGGTCCCATCACAGCACACAGTACTCCAGGTGTGGTCACATCAACACACAGTACTCCAGGTGTGGTCACATCACAGCACACAGTACTCCAGGTGTGGTCACATCACAGCACACAGTACTCCAGGTGTGGACACATCAGCACACAGTACTCCAGGTGTGGACACATCACAGCACACAGTACTCCAGGTGTGGACACATCAGCACACAGTACTCCAGGTGTGGACACATCACAGCACACAGTACTCCAGGTGTGGACACATCACAGCACACAGTACTCCAGGTGTGGTCACACCACAGCACACAGTACTCCAGGTGTGGTCACACCTCAACACACAGTACTCCAGGTGTGGTCAGATCACAGCACACAGTACTCCAGGTGTGGTCACATCACAGCACACAGTACTCCAGGTGTGGTCACATCACAGCACACAGTACTCCAGGTGTGGTCACATCACAGCACACAGTACTCCAAGTGTGGACACATCACAGCACACAGTACTCCAGGTGTGGACACATCAGCACACAGTACTCCAGGTGTGGACACATCAGCACACAGTACTCCAGGTGTGGACACATCACAGCACACAGTACTCCAGGTGTGGTCACATCACAGCACACAGTACTCCAGGTGTGGACACATCAGCACACAGTACTCCAGGTGTGGACACATCACAGCACACAGTACTCCAGGTGTGGTCACATCACAGCACACAGTACTCCAGGTGTGGACACATCAGCACACAGTACTCCAGGTGTGGACACATCACAGCACACAGTACTCCAGGTGTGGTCACATCACAGCACACAGTACTCCAGGTGTGGACACATCAGCACACAGTACTCCAGGTGTGGACACATCACAGCACACAGTACTCCAGGTGTGGTCACATCACAGCACACAGTACTCCAGGTGTGGTCACACCACAGCACACAGTACTCCAGGTGTGGTCACATCACAGCACACAGTACTCCAGGTGTGGTCACACCACAGCACACAGTACTCCAGGTGTGGACACATCAGCACACAGTACTCCAGGTGTGGTCACATCACAGCACACAGTACTCCAGGTGTGGACACATCAGCACACAGTACTCCAGGTGTGGACACATCACAGCACACAGTACTCCAGGTGTGGTCACATCACAGCACACAGTACTCCAGGTGTGGACACATCAGCACACAGTACTCCAGGTGTGGACACATCACAGCACACAGTACTCCAGGTGAGGTCACATCACAGCACACAGTACTCCAAGTGTGGACACATCACAGCACACAGTACTCCAGGTGTGGTCACATCACAGCACACAGTACTCCAAGTGTGGACACATCACAGCACACAGTACTCCAGGTGAGGTCACATCACAGCACACAGTACTCCAAGTGTGGACACATCACAGCACACAGTACTCCAGGTGTGGTCACATCACAGCACACAGTACTCCAGGTGTGGTCACACCAGCACACAGTACTCCAGGTGTGGTCACACCTCAACACACAGTACTCCAGGTGTGGTCCCATCACAGCACACAGTACTCCAGGTGTGGTCAGACCACAGCACACAGTACTCCAGGTGTGGTCACATCACAGCACACAGTACTCCAGGTGTGGACACATCAGCACACAGTACTCCAGGTGTGGTCACATCACAGCACACAGTACTCCAGGTGTGGTCACATCACAGCACACAGTACTCCAGGTGTGGTCACACCACAGCACACAGTAATCCAGGTGTGGTCACACCACGGCACACAGTACTCCAGGTGTGGTCACATCACAGCACACAGTACTCCAGGTGTGGTCACATCACAGCACACAGTACTCCAGGTGTGGTCACACCACAGCACACAGTACTCCAGGTGTGGTCACACCACAGCACACAGTACTCCAGGTGTGGTCACACCAGCACACAGTACTCCAGGTGTGGTCACATCACAGCACACAGTACTCCAGGTTATGTCACACCACAGCACACAGTACTCCAGGTGTGTCATACCAGCACACAGTACTCCAGGTGTGGTCACACCACAGCACACAGTACTCCAGGTGTGGTCACACCACAGCACACAGTACTCCAGGTGTGGTCACACCACAGCACACAGTACTCCAGGTGTGGTCACACCACAGCACACAGTACTCCAGGTGTGGTCACACCACAGCACACAGTACTCCAGGTGTGGTCACATCACAGCACACAGTACTCCAGGTGTGGTCACACCACAGCACACAGTACTCCAGGTGTGGTCACATCACAGCACACAGTACTCCAGGTGTGGTCACATCACAGCACACAGTACTCCAGGTGTGGACACATCAGCACACAGTACTCCAGGTGTGGACACATCACAGCACACAGTACTCCAGGTGTGGTCACATCACAGCACACAGTACTCCAGGTGTGGACACATCAGCACACAGTACTCCAGGTATGGACACATCACAGCACACAGTACTCCAGGTGTGGTCATATCACAGCACACAGTACTCCAGGTGTGGTCCCACCACAGCACACAATACTCCAGGTGTGGTCACATCACAGCACACAGTACTCCAGGTGTGGTCACATCACAGCACACAGTACTCCAGGTGTGGTCACATCAACACACAGTACTCCAGGTGTGGTCACATCACAGCACACAGTACTCCAGGTGTGGTCACATCAGCACACAGTACTCCAGGTGTGGACACATCACAGCACACAGTACTCCAGGTGTGGTCACATCACAGCACACAGTACTCCAGGTGTGGTCCCACCACAGCACACAGTACTCCAGGTGTGGACACATCACAGCACACAGTACTCCAGGTGTGGTCCCACCACAGCACACAGTACTCCAGGTGTGGTCACATCACAGCACACAGTACTCCAGGTGTGGTCACATCACAGCACACAATACTCCAGGTGTGGTCACATCAACACACAGTACTCCAGGTGTGGTCACATCACAGCACACATTACTCCAGGTGTGGTCACATCACAGCACACAGTACTCCAGGTGTGGTCACATCAGCACACAGTACTCCAGGTGTGGTCGCACCACAGCACACAGTACTCCAGGTGTGGTCACACCACAGCACACAGTACTCCAGGTGTGGTCACATCACAGCACACAGTACTCCAGGTGTGGTGACACCACAGCACACAGTACTCCAGGTGTGGACACATCACAGCACACAGTACTCCAGGTGTGGTCACATCACAGCACACAGTACTCCAGGTGTGGTCACATCACAGCACACAGTACTCCAGGTGTGGTCACACCACAGCACACAGTACTCCAGGTGTGGTCACACCACAGCACACAGTACTCCAGGTGTGGTCACACCACACCACACAGTACTCCAGGTGTGGACACATCAGCACACCGTACTCCAGGTGTGGACACATCACAGCACACAGTACTCCAGGTGTGGTCACATCACAGCACACAGTACTCCAGGTGTGGACACATCAGCACACAGTACTCCAGGTGTGGACACATCAGCACACAGTACTCCAGGTGTGGACACATCACAGCACACAGTACTCCAGGTGTTGTCACACCACAGCACACAGTACTCCAGGTGTGGACACATCACAGCACACAGTACTCCAGGTGTGGTCACATCACAGCACACAGTACTCCAGGTGTGGTGACACCACAGCACACAGTACTCCAGGTGTGGTCACACCACACCACACAGTACTCCAGGTGTGGTCACATCACAGCACACAGTACTCCAGGTGTGGTGACACCACAGCACACAGTACTCCAGGTGTGGACACATCACAGCACACAGTACTCCAGGTGTGGTCACATCACAGCACACAGTACTCCAGGTGTGGTCACATCACAGCACACAGTACTCCAGGTGTGGTCACACCACAGCACACAGTACTCCAGGTGTGGTCACACCACAGCACACAGTACTCCAGGTGTGGTCACACCACACCACACAGTACTCCAGGTGTGGTCACACCACAGCACACAGTACTCCAGGTGTGGTCACACCACAGCACACAATACTCCAGGTGTGGACACATCACAGCACACAGTACTCCAGGTGTGGTCACATCACAGCACACAGTACTCCAGGTGTGGTCACACCAGCACACAGTACTCCAGGTGTGGTCACATCACAGCACACAGTACTCCAGGTGTGGACACATCACAGCACACAGTACTCCAGGTGTGGACACATCACAGCACACAGTACTCCAGGTGTGGTCACATCACAGCACACAGTACTCCAGGTGTGGTAACATCACAGCACACAGTACTCCAGGTGTGGTCACACCACAGCACACAGTACTCCAGGTGTGGTCACATCACAGCACACAGTACTCCAGGTGTGGTCACATCAGCACACAGTACTCCAGGTGTGGTCACACCACAGCACACAGTACTCCAGGTGTGGTCACATCACAGCACACAGTACTCCAGGTGTGGTCACATCACAGCACACAGTACTCCAGGTGTGGTCACATCAGCACACAGTACTCCAGGTGTGGTCACATCACAACACACAGTACTCCAGGTGTGGTCACATCACAACACACAGTACTCCAGGTGTGGACACATCACAGCACACAGTACTCCAGATGTGGTCACATCACAGCACACAGTACTCCAGGTTTGGACACATCAGCACACAGTACTCCAGGTGTGGACACATCAGCACACAGTACTCCAGGTGTGGACACATCACAGCACACAGTACTCCAGGTGTGGTCACATCAGCACACAGTACTCCAGGTGTGGTCACACCACAGCACACAGTACTCCAGGTGTGGACACATCACAGCACACAGTACTCCAGGTGTGGTCACATCAGCACACAGTACTCCAGGTGTGGTCACACCACAGCACACAGTACTCCAGGTGTGGTCACATCACAGGACACAGTACTCCAGGTGTGGTCACACCACAGGACACAGTACTCCAGGTGTGGTCACATCACAGCACACAGTACTCCAGGTGTGGTCACATCAGCACACAGTACTCCAGGTGTGGTCACATCACAACACACAGTACTCCAGGTGTGGTCACATCACAACACACAGTACTCCAGGTGTGGTCACACCAGCACACAGTACTCCAGGTGTGGTCACATCAGCACACAGTACTCCAGGTGTGGTCACATCAGCACACAGTACTCCAGGTGTGGACACATCACAGCACACAGTACTCCAGGTGTGGTCACATCACAGCACACAGTACTCCAGGTGTGGACACATCAGCACACAGTACTCCAGGTGTGGACACATCACAGCACACAGTACTCCAGGTGTGGTCACATCAGCACACAGTACTCCAGGTGTGGACACACCACAGCACACAGTACTCCAGGTGTGGTCACATCACAGCACACAGTACTCCAGGTGTGGACACATCAGCACACAGTACTCCAGGTGTGGACACATCACAGCACACAGTACTCCAGGTGTGGTCACATCACAGCACACGGTACACCAGGTGTGGTCACACCACAGCACACAGTACTCCAGGTGTGGTCACATCACAGCACACAGTACTCCAGGTGTGGTCACACCACAGCACACAGTACTCCAGGTGTGGACACATCACAGCACACAGTACTCCAGGTGTGGTCACATCACAGCACACAGTACTCCAGGTGTGGACACATCAGCACACAGTACTCCAGGTGTGGACACATCACAGCACACAGTACTCCAGGTGTGGTCACATCACAGCACACAGTACTCCAGGTGTGGTCACACCACAGCACACAGTACTCCAGGTGTGGTCACATCACAGCACACAGTACTCCAGGTGTGGTCACATCACAGCACACAGTACTCCAAGTGTGGACACATCACAGCACACAGTACTCCAGGTGTGGTCACACCACAGCACACAGTACTCCAGGTGTGGTCACATCACAGCACACAGTACTCCAGGTGTGGTCACATCACAGCACACAGTACTCCAGGTGTGGACACATCAGCACACAGTACTCCAGGTGTGGACACATCACAGCACACAGTACTCCAGGTGTGGTCACATCACAGCACACAGTACTCCAGGTGTGGTCACACCACAGCACACAGTACTCCAGGTGTGGTCACATCACAGCACACAGTACTCCAGGTGTGGTCACATCACAGCACACAGTACTCCAAGTGTGGACACATCACAGCACACAGTACTCCAGGTGTGGTCACATCACAGCACACAGTACTCCAGGTGTGGACACATCAGCACACAGTACTCCAGGTGTGGACACATCACAGCACACAGTACTCCAGGTGTGGTCACATCACAGCACACAGTACTCCAGGTGTGGTCACACCACAGCACACAGTACTCCAGGTGTGGTCACATCACAGCACACAGTACTCCAGGTGTGGTCACACCACAGCACACAGTACTCCAGGTGTGGTCAGACCACAGCACACAGTACTCCAGGTGTGGTCACATCAACACACAGTACTCCAGGTGTGGTCACATCACAGCACACAGTACTCCAGGTGTGGACACATCACAGCACACAGTACTCCAGGTGTGGTCACACCACAGCACACAGTACTCCAGGTGTGGTCACACCT
This sequence comes from Chiloscyllium punctatum, assembly GCF_047496795.1. Taxonomy (NCBI): domain Eukaryota; kingdom Metazoa; phylum Chordata; class Chondrichthyes; order Orectolobiformes; family Hemiscylliidae; genus Chiloscyllium; species Chiloscyllium punctatum. The sequence continues at coordinate 102,944 of NW_027309939.1, forward strand.
CAACACACAGTACTCCAGGTGTGGTCCCATCACAGCACACAGTACTCCAGGTGTGGTCACATCAACACACAGTACTCCAGGTGTGGTCACATCACAGCACACAGTACTCCAGGTGTGGACACATCACAGCACACAGTACTCCAGGTGTGGTCACACCACAGCACACAGTACTCCAGGTGTGGTCACACCTCAACACACAGTACTCCAGGTGTGGTCACACCACAGCACACAGTACTCCAGGTGTGGTCACACCTCAACACACAGTACTCCAGTGTGGTCACATCACAGCACACAGTACTCCAGGTGTGGTCAGATCACAGCACACAGTACTCCAGGTGTGGTCACATCACAGCACACAGTACTCCAGGTGTGGTCCCACCACAGCACACAATACTCCAGGTGTGGTCACATCACAGCACACAGTACTCCAGGTGTGGTCACATCACAGCACACAGTACTCCAGGTGTGGTCACATCAACACACAGTACTCCAGGTGTGGTCACATCACAGCACACATTACTCCAGGTGTGGTCACATCAGCACACAGTACTCCAGGTGTGGACACATCACAGCACACAGTACTCCAGGTGTGGTCACATCACAGCACACAGTACTCCAGGTGTGGTCCCACCACAGCACACAGTACTCCAGGTGTGGACACATCACAGCACACAGTACTCCAGGTGTGGTCCCACCACAGCACACAGTACTCCAGGTGTGGTCACATCACAGCACACAGTACTCCAGGTGTGGTCACATCACAGCACACAATACTCCAGGTGTGGTCACATCAACACACAGTACTCCAGGTGTGGTCACACCACAGCACACAGTACTCCAGGTGTGGTCACATCACAGCACACAGTACTCCAGGTGTGGTCACATCACAGCACACAGTACTCCAGGTGTGGTCACATCAGCACACAGTACTCCAGGTGTGGTCGCACCACAGCACACAGTACTCCAGGTGTGGTCACACCACAGCACACAGTACTCCAGGTGTGGTCACATCACAGCACACAGTACTCCAGGTGTGGTGACACCACAGCACACAGTACTCCAGGTGTGGACACATCACAGCACACAGTACTCCAGGTGTGGTCACATCACAGCACACAGTACTCCAGGTGTGGTCACATCACAGCACACAGTACTCCAGGTGTGGTCACACCACAGCACACAGTACTCCAGGTGTGGTCACACCACAGCACACAGTACTCCAGGTGTGGTCACACCACACCACACAGTACTCCAGGTGTGGACACATCAGCACACAGTACTCCAGGTGTGGACACATCACAGCACACAGTACTCCAGGTGTGGTCACATCACAGCACACAGTACTCCAGGTGTGGACACATCAGCACACAGTACTCCAGGTGTGGACACATCAGCACACAGTACTCCAGGTGTGGACACATCACAGCACACAGTACTCCAGGTGTTGTCACACCACAGCACACAGTACTCCAGGTGTGGACACATCACAGCACACAGTACTCCAGGTGTTGTCACACCACAGCACACAGTACTCCAGGTGTGGACACATCACAGCACACAGTACTCCAGGTGTTGTCACACCACAGCACACAGTACTCCAGGTGTGGACACATCACAGCACACAGTACTCCAGGTGTGGTCACATCACAGCACACAGTACTCCAGGTGTGGTCACATCACAGCACACAGTACTCCAGGTGTGGACACACCACAGCACACAGTACTCCAGGTGTGGACACATCACAGCACACAGTACTCCAGGTGTGGACACATCACAGCACACAGTACTCCAGGTGTGGACACATCACAGCACACAGTACTCCAGGTGTGGTGACACCACAGCACACAGTACTCCAGGTGTGGTCACATCACAGCACACAGTACTCCAGGTGTGGTCACACCACAGCACACAGTACTCCAGGTGTGGTCACACCACAGCACACAGTACTCCAGGTGTGGTCACACCACACCACACAGTACTCCAGGTGTGGTCACACCACAGCACACAGTACTCCAGGTGTGGTCACACCACAGCACACAATACTCCAGGTGTGGACACATCACAGCACACAGTACTCCAGGTGTGGTCACATCACAGCACACAGTACTCCAGGTGTGGTCACACCAGCACACAGTACTCCAGGTGTGGTCACATCACAGCACACAGTACTCCAGGTGTGGACACATCACAGCACACAGTACTCCAGGTGTGGACACATCACAGCACACAGTACTCCAGGTGTGGTCACATCACAGCACACAGTACTCCAGGTGTGGTAACATCACAGCACACAGTACTCCAGGTGTGGTCACATCAGCACACAGTACTCCAGGTGTGGTCACATCACAGCACACAGTACTCCAGGTGTGGACACATCACAGCACACAGTACTCCAGGTGTGGTCACATCACAGCACACAGTACTCCAGGTGTGGTCACATCAGCACACAGTACTCCAGGTGTGGTCACACCACAGCACACAGTACTCCAGGTGTGGTCACATCACAGCACACAGTACTCCAGGTGTGGTCACATCACAGCACACAGTACTCCAGGTGTGGTCACATCAGCACACAGTACTCCAGGTGTGGTCACATCACAACACACAGTACTCCAGGTGTGGTCACATCACAACACACAGTACTCCAGGTGTGGACACATCACAGCACACAGTACTCCAGATGTGGTCACATCACAGCACACAGTACTCCAGGTTTGGACACATCAGCACACAGTACTCCAGGTGTGGACACATCAGCACACAGTACTCCAGGTGTGGACACATCACAGCACACAGTACTCCAGGTGTGGTCACATCAGCACACAGTACTCCAGGTGTGGTCACACCACAGCACACAGTACTCCAGGTGTGGACACATCACAGCACACAGTACTCCAGGTGTGGTCACATCAGCACACAGTACTCCAGGTGTGGTCACACCACAGCACACAGTACTCCAGGTGTGGTCACATCACAGGACACAGTACTCCAGGTGTGGTCACACCACAGGACACAGTACTCCAGGTGTGGTCACATCACAGCACACAGTACTCCAGGTGTGGTCACATCAGCACACAGTACTCCAGGTGTGGTCACATCACAACACACAGTACTCCAGGTGTGGTCACATCACAACACACAGTACTCCAGGTGTGGTCACACCAGCACACAGTACTCCAGGTGTGGTCACATCAGCACACAGTACTCCAGGTGTGGTCACATCAGCACACAGTACTTCAGGTGTGGACACATCACAGCACACAGTACTCCAGGTGTGGTCACATCACAGCACACAGTACTCCAGGTGTGGACACATCACAGCACACAGTACTCCAGGTGTGGTCACATCAGCACACAGTACTCCAGGTGTGGACACACCACAGCACACAGTACTCCAGGTGTGGTCACATCACAGCACACAGTACTCCAGGTGTGGACACATCAGCACACAGTACTCCAGGTGTGGACACATCACAGCACACAGTACTCCAGGTGTGGTCACATCACAGCACACAGTACTCCAGGTGTGGTCACACCACAGCACACAGTACTCCAGGTGTGGACACATCACAGCACACAGTACTCCAGGTGTGGTCACATCACAGCACACAGTACTCCAGGTGTGGACACATCAGCACACAGTACTCCAGGTGTGGACACATCACAGCACACAGTACTCCAGGTGTGGTCACATCACAGCACACAGTACTCCAGGTGTGGTCACACCACAGCACACAGTACTCCAGGTGTGGTCACATCACAGCACACAGTACTCCAGGTGTGGTCACATCACAGCACACAGTACTCCAAGTGTGGACACATCACAGCACACAGTACTCCAGGTGTGGTCACACCACAGCACACAGTACTCCAGGTGTGGTCACATCACAGCACACAGTACTCCAGGTGTGGTCACATCACAGCACACAGTACTCCAGGTGTGGACACATCAGCACACAGTACTCCAGGTGTGGACACATCACAGCACACAGTACTCCAGGTGTGGTCACATCACAGCACACAGTACTCCAGGTGTGGTCACACCACAGCACACAGTACTCCAGGTGTGGTCACATCACAGCACACAGTACTCCAGGTGTGGTCACATCACAGCACACAGTACTCCAAGTGTGGACACATCACAGCACACAGTACTCCAGGTGTGGTCACATCACAGCACACAGTACTCCAGGTGTGGACACATCAGCACACAGTACTCCAGGTGTGGACACATCACAGCACACAGTACTCCAGGTGTGGTCACATCACAGCACACAGTACTCCAGGTGTGGTCACACCACAGCACACAGTACTCCAGGTGTGGTCACATCACAGCACACAGTACTCCAGGTGTGGTCACATCAACACACAGTACTCCCGGTGTGGTCATATCAGCACACAGTACTCCAGGTGTGGTCATATCAGCACACAGTACTCCAGATGTGGTCACATCACAGCACACAGTACTCCAGGTGTGGTCACACAACAGCACACTGTACTCCAGGTGTGGTCACATCACAGCACACAGTACTCCAGGTGTGGTCACACCACAGCACACAGTACTCCAGGTGTGGACACATCAGCACACAGTACTCCAGGTGTGGTCACATCAGCACACAGTACTCCAGGTGTGGTCACATCACAGCACACAGTACTCCAAGTGTGGACACACCACAGCACACAGTACTCCAGGTGTGGTCACATCACAGCACACAGTACTCCAGGTGTGGTCACACCACAGCACACAGTACTCCAGGTGTGGTCACACCTCAACACACAGTACTCCAGGTGTGGTCACATCACAACACACAGTACTCCAGGTGTGGTCACATCACAACACACAGTACTCCAGGTGTGGTCACACCTCAACACACAGTACTCCAGGTGTGGTCACACCACAGCACACAGTACTCCAGGTGTGGTCACATCACAGCACACAGTACTCCAGGTGTGGTCACACCACAGCACACAGTACTCCAGGTGTGTTCACATCACAGCACACAGTACTCCAGGTGTGGTCATATCACAGCACACAGTACTCCAAGTGTGGACACATCACAGCACACAGTACTCCAGGTGTGGTCACATCACAGCACACAGTACTCCAAGTGTGGACACATCACAGCACACAGTACTCCAGGTGTGGTCACATCACAGCACACAGTACTCCAAGTGTGGACACATCACAGCACACAGTACTCCAGGTGTGGACACATCACAGCACACAGTACTCCAAGTGTGGACACATCACAGCACACAGTACTCCAGGTGTGGTCACACCAGCACACAGTACTCCAGGTGTGGTGACACCTCAACACACAGTACTCCAGGTGTGGTCACATCACAGCACACAGTACTCCAGGTGTGGTCACACCACAGCACACAGTACTCCAGGTGTGGTCACATCACAACACACAGTACTCCAGGTGTGGTCACACCACAGCACACAGTACTCCAGGTGTGGTCACATCAGCACACAGTACTCCAGGTGTGGTCACATCACAGCACACAGTACTCCAGGTGTGGTCACACCTCAACACACAGTACTCCAGGTGTGGTCACACCACAGGACACAGTACTCCAGGTGTGGTCACATCACAGCACACAGTACTCCAGGTGTGGTCACATCAGCACACAGTACTCCAGGCGTGGTCACATCACAACACACAGTACTCCAGGTGTGGTCACACCACAGCACACAGTACTCCAGGTGTGGTCACATCACAGCACACAGTACTCCAGGTGTGGTGACACCTCAACACACAGTACTCCAGGTGTGGTCACATCACAGCACACAGTACTCCAGGTGTGGTCACACCACAGCACACAGTACTCCAGGTGTGGTCACATCACAACACACAGTACTCCAGGTGTGGTCACACCACAGCACACAGTACTCCAGGTGTGGTCACATCAGCACACAGTACTCCAGGTGTGGTCACATCACAGCACACAGTACTCCAGGTGTGGTCACACCTCAACACACAGTACTCCAGGTGTGGTCACACCACAGCACACAGTACTCCAGGTGTGGTCACATCACAGCACACAGTACTCCAGGTGTGGTCACACCAGCACACAGTACTCCAGGTGTGGTCACATCACAGCACACAGTACTCCAGGTGTGGTCACATCAGCACACAGTACTCCAGGCGTGGTCACATCACAACACACAGTACTCCAGGTGTGGTCACACCACAGCACACAGTACTCCAGGTGTGGTCACATCACAACACACAGTACTCCAGATGTGGTCACATCACAGCACACAGTACTCCAGGTGTGGTCACATCAACACACAGTACTCCAGGTGTGGTCACATCACAGCACACAGTACTCCAGGTGTGGTCACATCAACACACAGTACTCCAGGTGTGGTCACATCACAGCACACAGTACTCCAGGTGTGGTCACACCTCAACACACAGTACTCCAGGTGTGGTCACACCACAGCACACAGTACTCCAGGTGTGGTCACACCTCAACACACAGTACTCCAGGTGTGGTCCCACCACAGCACACAGTACTCCAGGTGTGGTCACATCACAACACACAGTACTCCAGGTGTGGTCACACCACAGCACACAGTACTCCAGGTGTGGTCACACCACAGCACACAGTACTCCAGGTGTGGTCACATCAGCACACAGTACTCCAGGTGTGGTCACATCACAGCACACAGTACTCCAGGTGTGGTCACATCAACACACAGTACTCCAGGTGTGGTCACATCACAGCACACAGTACTCCAGGTGTGGTCACACCTCAACACACAGTACTCCAGGTGTGGTCACACCACAGCACACAGTACTCCAGGTGTGGTCACACCTCAACACACAGTACTCCAGGTGTGGTCCCACCACAGCACACAGTACTCCAGGTGTGGTCACATCACAACACACAGTACTCCAGGTGTGGTCACACCACAGCACACAGTACTCCAGGTGTGGTCACACCACAGCACACAGTACTCCAGGTGTGGTCACATCACAACACACAGTACTCCAGGTGTGGTCACATCAGCACACAGTACTCCAGGTGTGGTCACATCACAACACACAGTATTCCAGGTGTGGTCACATCACAGCACACAGTACTCCAGGTGTGGTCACATCAGCACACAGTACTCCAGGTGTGGTCACACCACAGCACACAGTACTCCAGGTGTGGTCACATCAGCACACAGTACTCCAGGTGTGGTCACATCACAGCACACAGTACTCCAGGTGTGGACACATCAGCACACAGTACTCCAGGTGTGGTCACATCACAGCACACAGTACTCCAGGTGTGGACACATCAGCACACAGTACTCCAGGTGTGGACACATCAGCACACAGTACTCCAGGTGTGGTCACATCACAGCACACAGTACTCCAGGTGTGGTCACATCACAGCACACAGTACTCCAGGTGTGGTCACATCACAGCACACAGTACTCCAGATGTGGTCACATCAGCACACAGTACTCCAGGTGTGGTCACACCACAGCACACAGTACTCCAGGTGTGGTCACATCAGCACACAGTACTCCAGGTGTGGTCACATCACAGCACACAGTACTCCAGGTGTGGTCACATCAGCACACAGTACTCCAGGTGTGGTCACATCACAGCACACAGTACTCCAGGTGTGGACACATCAGCACACAGTACTCCAGGTGTGGTCACATCACAGCACACAGTACTCCAGGTGTGGACACATCAGCACACAGTACTCCAGGTGTGGACACATCAGCACACAGTACTCCAGGTGTGGTCACATCACAGCACACAGTACTCCAGGTGTGGACACATCAGCACACAGTACTCCAGGTGTGGACACATCAGCACACAGTACTCCAGGTGTGGTCACACCACAGCACACAGTACTCCAGGTGTGGACACATCAGCACACAGTACTCCAGGTGTGGTCACACCACGGCACACAGTACTCCAGGTGTGGTCACATCAGCACACAGTACTCCAGATGTGGTCACATCACAGCACACAGTACTCCAGGTGTGGTCACATCAACACACAGTACTCCAGGTGTGGTCATATCAGCACACAGTACTCCAGGTGTGGTCATATCAGCACACAGTACTCCAGATGTGGTCACATCACAGCACACAGTACTCCAGGTGTGGTCACACAACAGCACACTGTACTCCAGGTGTGGTCACATCACAGCACACAGTACTCCAGGTGTGGTCACACCACAGCACACAGTACTCCAGGTGTGGTCACACCACAGCACACAGTACTCCAGGTGTGGACACATCAGCACACAGTACTCCAGGTGTGGTCACATCAGCACACAGTACTCCAGGTGTGGTCACACCACAGCACACAGTACTCCAGGTGTGGTCACATCACAGCACACAGTACTCCAAGTGTGGACACACCACAGCACACAGTACTCCAGGTGTGGACACATCACAGCACACAGTACTCCAGGTGTGGTCACATCACAGCACACAGTACTCCAGGTGTGGTCATATCACAGCACACAGTACTCCAGGTGTGGACACATCACAGCACACAGTACTCCAAGTGTGGACACATCACAGCACACAGTACTCCAGGTGTGGTCACACCACAGCACACAGTACTCCAGGTGTGTTCACATCACAGCACACAGTACTCCAGGTGTGGTCATATCACAGCACACAGTACTCCAGGTGTGGACACATCACAGCACACAGTACTCCAAGTGTGGACACATCACAGCACACAGTACTCCAGGTGTGGTCACACCAGCACACAGTACTCCAGGTGTGGTCACACCTCAACACACAGTACTCCAGGTGTGGTCCCATCACAGCACACAGTACTCCAGGTGTGGTCACACCACAGCACACAGTACTCCAGGTGTGGTCACATCAACACACAGTACTCCAGGTGTGGTCACATCACAGCACACAGTACTCCAGGTGTGGTCACACCACAGCACACAGTACTCCAGGTGTGGTCACACCTCAACACACAGTACTCCAGGTGTGGTCACATCACAGCACACAGTACTCCAAGTGTGGACACATCACAGCACACAGTACTCCAGGTGTGGTCACACCACAGCACACAGTACTCCAGGTGTGGACACATCAGCACACAGTACTCCAGGTGTGGTCACACCACAGCACACAGTACTCCAGGTGTGGTCACATCACAGCACACAGTACTCCAGGTGTGGTCACACCACAGCACACAGTACTCCAAGTGTGGACACATAACAGCACAAAGTACTCCAGGTGTGGTCACATCACAGCACACAGTACTCCAGGTGTGGACACATCACAGCACACAGTAATCCAGGTGTGGTCACACCACAGCACACAGTACTCCAGGTGTGGTCACACCACGGCACACAGTACTCCAGGTGTGGACACATCACAGCACACAGTACTCCAGGTGTGGACACATCACAGCACACAGTACTCCAGGTGTGGTCACACCACAGCACACAGTACTCCAGGTGTGGACACATCAGCACACAGTACTCCAGGTGTGGTCACACCACAGCACACAGTACTCCAGGTGTGGTCACACCACAGCACACAGTACTCCAGGTGTGGACACATCAGCACACAGTACTCCAGGTGTGGTCACACCACAGCACACTGTACTCCAGGTGTGGACACATCAGCACACAGTACTCCAGGTGTGGTCACATCACAGCACACAGTACTCCAGGTGTGGTCACATCACAGCACACAGTACTCCAGGTGTGGACACATCACAGCACACAGTACTCCAGGTGTGGACACATCAGCACACAGTACTCCAGGTGTGGTCACACCACAGCACACAGTACTCCAGGTGTGGTCACACCACAGCACACAGTACTCCAGGTGTGGACACATCAGCACACAGTACTCCAGGTGTGGTCACACCACAGCACACAGTACTCCAGGTGTGGACACATCAGCACACAGTACTCCAGGTGTGGTCACATCACAGCACACAGTACTCCAGGTGTGGACACATCAGCACACAGTAATCCAGGTGTGGTCACACCACGGCACACAGTACTCCAGGTGTGGTCACATCACAGCACACAGTACTCCAGGTGTGGTCACACCACAGCACACAGTACTCCAGGTGTGGACACATCAGCACACAGTACTCCAGGTGTGGTCACACCACAGCACACAGTACTCCAGGTGTGGTCACATCACAGCACACAGTACTCCAGGTGTGGTCACACCACAGCACACAGTACTCCAGGTGTGGTCACATCACAGCACACAGTACTCCAGGTGTGGTCACATCACAGCACACAGTACTCCAGGTGTGGTCACATCACAGCACACAGTACTCCAGGTGTGGTCACATCACAGCACACAGTACTCCAGGTGTGGTCACATCACAGCACACAGTACTCCAGGTGTGGTCACACCACAGCACACAGTACTCCAGGTGTGGTCACACCACAGCACACAGTACTCCAGGTGTGGTCACACCAGCACACAGTACTCCAGGTGTGGTCACATCACAGCACACAGTACTCCAGGTGTGGTCACACCACAGCACACAGTACTCCAGGTGTGTCACACCAGCACACAGTACTCCAGGTGTGGTCACACCACAGCACACAGTACTCCAGGTGTGGTCACATCACAGCACACAGTACTCCAGGTGTGGTCACACCACAGCACACAGTACTCCAGGTGTGGTCCCATCACAGCACACAGTACTCCAGGTGTGGTCCCATCACAGCACACAGTACTCCAGGTGTGGTCACATCACAGCACACAGTACTCCAGGTGTGGTCACACCACAGCACACAGTACTCCAGGTGTGGTCACATCACAGCACACAGTACTCCAGGTGTGGACACATCACAGCACACAGTACTCCAGGTGTGGTCACATCACAGCACACAGTACTCCAGGTGTGGTCACATCAGCACACAGTACTCCAGGTGTGGACACATCAGCACACAGTACTCCAGGTGTGGTCACACCACAGCACACAGTACTCCAGGTGTGGACACATCACAGCACACAGTACTCCAGGTGTGGTCACATCACAGCACACTGTACTCCAGGTGTGGTCACATCACAGCACACAGTACTCCAAGTGTGGACACATCACAGCACACAGTACTCCAAGTGTGGACACATCACAGCACACAGTACTCCAGGTTTGGACACATCACAGCACACAGTACTCCAAGTGTGGACACATCACAGCACACAGTACTCCAAGTGTGGACACATCACAGCACACAGTACTCCAGGTGTGGTCACATCACAGCACACAGTACTCCAGGTGTGTCACACCAGCACACAGTACTCCAGGTGTGGACACATCACAGCACACAGTACTCCAAGTGTGGACACATCACAGCACACAGTACTCCAGGTGTGGTCCCATCACAGCACACAGTACTCCAGGTGTGGACACATCACAGCACACAGTACTCCAGGTGTGGTCACATCACAGCACACAGTACTCCAGGTGTGGTCACACCACAGCACACAGTACTCCAGGTGTGGTCACACCACAGCACACAGTACTCCAGGTGTGGTCACATCACAGCACACAGTACTCCAAGTGTGGACACATCACAGCACACAGTACTCCAGGTGTGGTCACATCACAGCACACAGTACTCCAGGTGTGGTCACACCTCAACACACAGTACTCCAGGTGTGGTCACACCAGCACACAGTACTCCAGGTGTGGTCACACCTCAACACACAGTACTCCAGGTGTGGTGCCATCACAGCACACAGTACTCCAGGTGTGGTCACACCACAGCACACAGTACTCCAGGTGTGGTCACATCAACACACAGTACTCCAGGTGTGGTCACATCACAGCACACAGTACTCCAGGTGTGGACACATCACAGCACACAGTACTCCAGGTGTGGTCAGATCACAGCACACAGTACTCCAGGTGTGGTCACATCACAGCACACAGTACTCCAGGTGTGGACACATCACAGCACACAGTACTCCAGGTGTGGTCACACCTCAACACACAGTACTCCAAGTGTGGACACATCACAGCACACAGTACTCCAGGTGTGGTCACACCACAGCACACAGTACTCCAGTTGTGGACACATCAGCACACAGTACTCCAGGTGTGGTCACACCACAGCACACAGTACTCCAGGTGTGGTCACATCACAGCACACAGTACTCCAGGTGTGGTCACACCACAGCACACAGTAATCCAGGTGTGGTCACACCACGGCACACAGTACTCCAGGTGTGGTCACATCACAGCACACAGTACTCCAGGTGTGGTCACATCACAGCACACAGTACTCCAGGTGTGGTCACACCACAGCACACAGTACTCCAGGTGTGGACACATCAGCACACAGTACTCCAGGTGTGGTCACATCACAGCACACAGTACTCCAGGTGTGGTCACATCACAGCACACAGTACTCCAGGTGTGGTCACATCACAGCACACAGTACTCCAGGTGTGGTCACATCACAGCACACAGTACTCCAGGTGTGGTCACACCACAGCACACAGTACTCCAGGTGTGGACACATCACAGCACATAGTACTCCAGGTGTGGTCACATCACAGCACACAGTACTCCAGGTGTGGTCACATCAGCACACAGTACTCCAGGTGTGGACACATCAGCACACAGTACTCCAGGTGTGGTCACATCACAGCACACAGTACTCCAGGTGTGGTCACATCACAGCACATAGTACTCCAGGTGTGGTCACATCACAGCACACAGTACTCCAGGTGTGGACACATCACAGCACACAGTACTCCAGGTGTGGACACATCAGCACACAGTACTCCAGGTGTGGTCACATCACAGCACACAGTACTCCAGGTGTGGTCACATCACAGCACACAGTACTCCAGGTGTGGTCACATCACAGCACATAGTACTCCAGGTGTCGTCACATCACAGCACACAGTACTCCAGGTGTGGACACATCAGCACACAGTACTCCAGGTGTGGTCACATCAGCACACAGTACTCCAGGTGTGGACACATCAGCACACAGTACTCCAGGTGTGGTCACATCACAGCACACAGTACTCCAGGTGTGGTCACATCACAGCACACAGTACTCCAGGTGTGGTCACATCACAGCACACAGTACTCCAGGTGTGGTCACATCACAGCACACAGTACTCCAGGTGTGGTCACATCAGCACACAGTACTCCAGGTGTGGTCACATCACAGCACACAGTACTCCAGGTGTGGACACATCACAGCACACAGTACTCCAGGTGTGGACACATCAGCACACAGTACTCCAGGTGTGGTCACATCACAGCACACAGTACTCCAGGTGTGGTCACATCACAGCACACAGTACTCCAGGTGTGGACACATCAGCACACAGTACTCCAGGTGTGGTCACACCACAGCACACAGTACTCCAGGTGTGGTCACACCACAGCACACAGTACTCCAGGTGTGGTCACACCACAGCACACAGTACTCCAGGTGTGGACACATCAGCACACAGTACTCCAGGTGTGGTCACACCACAGCACACAGTACTCCAGGTGTGGTCACACCACAGCACACAGTACTCCAGGTGTGGACACATCAGCACACAGTACTCCAGGTGTGGACACATCACAGCACACAGTACTCCAGGTGTGGTCACATCAGCACACAGTACTCCAGGTGTGGACACATCAGCACACAGTACTCCAGGTGTGGACACATCACAGCACACAGTACTCCAGGTGTGGTCACATCACAGCACACGGTACTCCAGGTGTGGTCACATCACAGCACACAGTACTCCAGGTGTGGTCACACCACAGCACACAGTACTCCAGGTGTGGTCACACCACAGCACACAGTACTCCAGGTGTGGTCACATCACAGCACACAGTACTCCAGGTGTGGTCACACCACAGCACACAGTACTCCAGGTGTGGTCACACCAGCACACAGTACTCCAGGTGTGGTCACATCACAGCACACAGTACTCCAGGTGTGGTCACATCACAGCACACAGTACTCCAGGTGTGGTCACACCACAGCACACAGTACTCCAGGTGTGGTCACATCACAGCACACAGTACTCCAGGTGTGGTCACACCACAGCACACAGTACTCCAGGTGTGTCATACCAGCACACAGTACTCCAGGTGTGGTCACACCACAGCACACAGTACTCCAGGTGTGGTCACACCACAGCACACAGTACTCCATGTGTGGTCCCATTACAGCACACAGTACTCCAGGTGTGGTCACATCACAACACACAGTACTCCAGGTGTGGACACATCACAGCACACAGTACTCCAGGTGTGGTCACATCACAGCACACAGTACTCCAGGTGTGGACACATCACAGCACACAGTACTCCAGGTGTGGTCACATCACAGCACACAGTACTCCAGGTGTGGACACATCACAGCACACAGTACTCCAGGTGTGGTCACATCACAGCACACAGTACTCCAGGTGTGGACACATCAGCACACAGTACTCCAGGTGTGGTCACACCACAGCACACAGTACTCCAGGTGTGGTCACATCACAGCACACAGTACTCCAGGTGTGGTCACATCACAGCACACAGTACTCCAGGTGTGGACACATCAGCACACAGTACTCCAGGTGTGGACACATCACAGCACACAGTACTCCAGGTGTGGTCACATCACAGCACACAGTACTCCAGGTGTGGACACATCAGCACACGGTACTCCAGGTATGGACACATCACAGCACACAGTACTCCAGGTGTGGTCATATCACAGCACACAGTACTCCAGGTGTGGACACATCAGCACACAGTACTCCAGGTGTGGTCACATCAGCACACAGTACTCCAGGTGTGGTCATATCACAGCACACAGTACTCCAGGTGTGGTCCCATCACAGCACACAGTACTCCAGGTGTGGTCACATCAGCACACAGTACTCCAGGTGTGGTCCCATCACAGCACACAGTACTCCAGGTGTGGTCACATCACAGCACACAGTACTCCAGGTGTGGTCCCACCACAGCACACAATACTCCAGGTGTGGTCACATCAACACACAGTACTCCAGGTGTGGTCACATCACAGCACACAGTACTCCAGGTGTGGTCACATCACAGCACACAATACTCCAGGTGTGGTCACACCACAGCACACAGTACTCCAGGTGTGGTCACATCACAGCACACAGTACTCCAGGTGTGGTCACATCACAGCACACAGTACTCCAGGTGTGGTCACACCACAGCACACAGTACTCCAGGTGTGGACACATCACAGCACACAGTACTCCAGGTGTGGACACATCACAGCACACAGTACTCCAGGTGTGGTCACATCACAGCACACAGTACTCCAGGTGTGAACACATCACAGCACACAGTACTCCAGGTGTGGTCACACCACAGCACACAGTACTCCAGGTGTGGACACATCACAGCACTCAGTACTCCAGGTGTGGTCACATCAGCACACAGTACTCCAGGTGTGGACACATCACAGCACACTGTACTCCAGGTGTGGTCACATCACAGCACACAGTACTCCAGGTGTGGTCACATCAGCACACAGTACTCCAGGTGTGGACACATCACAGCACACAGTACTCCAGGTGTGGTCACATCACAGCACACAGTACTCCAGGTGTGGTCACACCACAGCACACAGTACTCCAGGTGTGGTCACACCACAGCACACAGTACTCCAGGTGTGGTCACACCACACCACACAGTACTCCAGGTGTGGTCACACCACAGCACACAGTACTCCAGGTGTGGTCACACCACAGCACACAATACTCCAGGTGTGGACACATCACAGCACACAGTACTCCAGGTGTGGTCACATCACAGCACACAGTACTCCAGGTGTGGTCACATCACAGCACACAGTACTCCAGGTGTGGACACATCACAGCACACAGTACTCCAGGTGTGGACACATCACAGCACACAGTACTCCAGGTGTGGTCCACATCACAGCACACAGTACTCCAGGTGTGGTCACACCAGCACACAGTACTCCAGGTGTGGTAACATCACAGCACACAGTACTCCAGGTGTGGTCACACCACAGCACACAGTACTTCAGGTGTGGTCACACCACAGGACACAGTACTCCAGGTGTGGACACATCACAGCACACAGTACTCCAGGTGTGGTCACATCAGCACACAGTACTCCAGGTGTGGTCACACCACAGGACACAGTACTCCAGGTGTGGTCACATCACAGCACACAGTACTCCAGGTGTGGTCACATCAGCACACAGTACTCCAGGTGTGTTCACATCACAGCACACAGTACTCCAGGTGTGGTCACATCACAGCACACAGTACTCCAGGTGTGGTCACATCAGCACACAGTACTCCAGGTGTGGTCACATCACAACACACAGTACTCCAGGTGTGGTCACACCACAGCACACAGTACTCCAGGTGTGGTCACACCTCAACACACAGTACTCCAGGTGTGGTCACATCACAACACACAGTACTCCAGGTGTGGTCACATCACAGCACACAGTACTCCAGGTGTGGTCACATCACAGCACACAGTACTCCAGGTGTGGTCACACCACAGCACACAGTACTCCAGGTGTGGTCACACCTCAACACACAGTACTCCAGGTGTGGTCACACCACAGCACACAGTACTCCAGGTGTGGTCACACCACAGCACACAGTACTCCAGGTGTGGTCACACCACAGCACACAGTACTCCAGGTGTGGTCACACCACAGCACACAGTACTCCAGGTGTGGTCACACCACAGCACACAGTACTCCAGGTGTGGACACACCACAGCACACAGTACTCCAGGTGTGGTCACACCTCAACACACAGTACTCCAGGTGTGGTCACATCACAACACACAGTACTCCAGGTGTGGTCACACCACAGCACACAGTACTCCAGGTGTGGTCACATCACAACACACAGTACTCCAGGTGTGGTCACACCACAGCACACAGTACTCCAGGTGTGGTCACATCACAGCACACAGTACTCCAGGTGTGGTCACATCAGCACACAGTACTCCAGGTGTGGTCACACCACAGGACACAGTACTCCAGGTGTGGTCACATCAGCACACAGTACTCCCGGTGTGGTCACATCACAACACACAGTACTCCAGGTGTGGTCACATCACAACACACAGTACTCCAGGTGTGGTCACATCAGCACACAGTACTCCAGGTGTGGTCACACCACAGCACACAGTACTCCAGGTGTGGTCACATCACAACACACAGTACTCCAGGTGTGGTCACATCACAACACACAGTACTCCAGGTGTGGTCACATCAGCACACAGTACTCCAGGTGTGGTCACATCACAGCACACAGTACTCCAGGTGTGGTCACATCACAACACACAGTACTCCAGGTGTGGTCACATCAGCACACAGTACTCCAGGTGTGGTCACACCACAGCACACAGTACTCCAGGTGTGGTCACATCACAACACACAGTACTCCAGGTGTGGTCACATCACAACACACAGTACTCCAGGTGTGGTCACATCAGCACACAGTACTCCAGGTGTGGTCACACCACAGCACACAGTACTCCAGGTGTGGTCACATCACAACACACAGTACTCCAGGTGTGGTCACATCACAACACACAGTACTCCAGGTGTGGTCACATCAGCACACAGTACTCCCGGTGTGGTCACATCACAACACACAGTACTCCAGGTGTGGTCACATCACAACACACAGTACTCCAGGTGTGGTCACACCACAGCACACAGTACTCCAGTTGTGGACACATCAGCACACAGTACTCCAGGTGTGGTCACACCACAGCACACAGTACTCCAGTTGTGGACACATCAGCACACAGTACTCCAGGTGTGGTCACACCACAGCACACAGTACTCCAGGTGTGGTCACATCACAGCACACAGTACTCCAGGTGTGGTCACACCACAGCACACAGTACTCCAGGTGTGGTCACATCACAGCACACAGTACTCCAGGTGTGGTCACACCACAGCACACAGTACTCCAGGTGTGGTCACACCACAGCACACAGTACTCCAGGTGTGGTCACACCACAGCACACAGTAATCCAGGTGTGGTCACACCACGGCACACAGTACTCCAGGTGTGGTCACATCACAGCACACAGTACTCCAGGTGTGGTCACATCACAGCACACAGTACTCCAGGTGTGGTCACACCACAGCACACAGTACTCCAGGTGTGGACACATCAGCACACAGTACTCCAGGTGTGGTCACACCACAGCACACAGTACTCCAGGTGTGGTCACATCACAGCACACAGTACTCCAGGTGTGGTCACATCACAGCACACAGTACTCCAGGTGTGGTCACATCACAGCACACAGTACTCCAGGTGTGGTCACATCACAGCACACAGTACTCCAGGTGTGGTCACATCACAGCACACAGTACTCCAGGTGTGGACACATCACAGCACACAGTACTCCAGGTGTGGTCACATCAGCACACAGTACTCCAGGTGTGGACACATCACAGCACATAGTACTCCAGGTGTGGTCACATCACAGCACACAGTACTCCAGGTGTGGTCACATCAGCACACAGTACTCCAGGTGTGGACACATCAGCACACAGTACTCCAGGTGTGGTCACATCACAGCACACAGTACTCCAGGTGTGGTCACATCACAGCACATAGTACTCCAGGTGTGGTCACATCACAGCACACAGTACTCCAGGTGTGGACACATCACAGCACACAGTACTCCAGGTGTGGACACATCAGCACACAGTACTCCAGGTGTGGTCACATCACAGCACACAGTACTCCAGGTGTGGTCACATCACAGCACACAGTACTCCAGGTGTGGTCACATCACAGCACATAGTACTCCAGGTGTGGTCACATCACAGCACACAGTACTCCAGGTGTGGACACATCAGCACACAGTACTCCAGGTGTGGTCACATCAGCACACAGTACTCCAGGTGTGGACACATCAGCACACAGTACTCCAGGTGTGGTCACATCACAGCACACAGTACTCCAGGTGTGGTCACATCACAGCACACAGTACTCCAGGTGTGGTCACATCACAGCACACAGTACTCCAGGTGTGGTCACATCACAGCACACAGTACTCCAGGTGTGGTCACACCACAGCACACAGTACTCCAGGTGTGGTCACACCACAGCACACAGTACTCCAGGTGTGGTCACACCACAGCACACAGTACTCCAGGTGTGGACACATCAGCACACAGTACTCCAGGTGTGGACACATCACAGCACACAGTACTCCAGGTGTGGTCACATCAGCACACAGTACTCCAGGTGTGGACACATCAGCACACAGTACTCCAGGTGTGGACACATCACAGCACACAGTACTCCAGGTGTGGTCACATCACAGCACACAGTACTCCAGGTGTGGTCACACCACAGCACACAGTACTCCAGGTGTGGTCACACCACAGCACACAGTACTCCAGGTGTGTCATACCAGCACACAGTACTCCAGGTGTGGTCACACCACAGCACACAGTACTCCAGGTGTGGTCACACCACAGCACACAGTACTCCATGTGTGGTCACATCAGCACACAGTACTCCAGGTGTGGTCACATCACAGCACACAGTACTCCAGGTGTGGTCACACCACAGCACACAGTACTCCAGGTGTGGTCACACCAGCACACAGTACTCCAGGTGTGGTCACATCACAGCACACAGTACTCCAGGTGTGGTCACATCAGCACACAGTACTCCAGGTGTGGTCACATCACAGCACACAGTACTCCAGGTGTGGTCACATCACAACACACAGTACTCCAGGTGTGGTCACATCAGCACACAGTACTCCAGGTGTGGTCACACCACAGCACACAGTACTCCAGGTGTGGTCACATCACAACACACAGTACTCCAGGTGTGGTCACATCACAACACACAGTACTCCAGGTGTGGTCACATCAGCACACAGTACTCCAGGTGTGGTCACACCACAGCACACAGTACTCCAGGTGTGGTCACATCACAACACACAGTACTCCAGGTGTGGTCACATCACAACACACAGTACTCCAGGTGTGGTCACATCAGCACACAGTACTCCCGGTGTGGTCACATCACAACACACAGTACTCCAGGTGTGGTCACATCACAACACACAGTACTCCAGGTGTGGTCACACAACAGCACACAGTACTCCAGTTGTGGACACATCAGCACACAGTACTCCAGGTGTGGTCACACCACAGCACACAGTACTCCAGGTGTGGTCACATCACAGCACACAGTACTCCAGGTGTGGTCACACCACA
The DNA here is from genome assembly GCF_047496795.1 of Chiloscyllium punctatum. Taxonomy (NCBI): domain Eukaryota; kingdom Metazoa; phylum Chordata; class Chondrichthyes; order Orectolobiformes; family Hemiscylliidae; genus Chiloscyllium; species Chiloscyllium punctatum. Next base: position 123,180 of record NW_027309939.1, read on the forward strand.
GCACACAGTACTCCAGGTGTGGTCACATCACAGCACACAGTACTCCAGGTGTGGTCACACCACAGCACACAGTACTCCAGGTGTGGTCACACCACAGCACACAGTACTCCAGGTGTGGTCACACCACAGCACACAGTAATCCAGGTGTGGTCACACCACGGCACACAGTACTCCAGGTGTGGTCACATCACAGCACACAGTACTCCAGGTGTGGTCACATCACAGCACACAGTACTCCAGGTGTGGTCACACCACAGCACACAGTACTCCAGGTGTGGACACATCAGCACACAGTACTCCAGGTGTGGTCACACCACAGCACACAGTACTCCAGGTGTGGTCACATCACAGCACACAGTACTCCAGGTGTGGTCACATCACAGCACACAGTACTCCAGGTGTGGTCACATCACAGCACACAGTACTCCAGGTGTGGTCACATCACAGCACACAGTACTCCAGGTGTGGACACATCACAGCACACAGTACTCCAGGTGTGGTCACATCAGCACACAGTACTCCAGGTGTGGTCACATCAGCACACAGTACTCCAGGTGTGGACACATCAGCACACAGTACTCCAGGTGTGGTCACATCACAGCACACAGTACTCCAGGTGTGGTCACATCACAGCACATAGTACTCCAGGTGTGGTCACATCACAGCACACAGTACTCCAGGTGTGGACACATCACAGCACACAGTACTCCAGGTGTGGACACATCAGCACACAGTACTCCAGGTGTGGTCACATCACAGCACACAGTACTCCAGGTGTGGTCACATCACAGCACACAGTACTCCAGGTGTGGTCACATCACAGCACATAGTACTCCAGGTGTGGTCACATCACAGCACACAGTACTCCAGGTGTGGACACATCAGCACACAGTACTCCAGGTGTGGTCACATCAGCACACAGTACTCCAGGTGTGGACACATCAGCACACAGTACTCCAGGTGTGGTCACATCACAGCACACAGTACTCCAGGTGTGGTCACATCACAGCACACAGTACTCCAGGTGTGGTCACATCACAGCACACAGTACTCCAGGTGTGGTCACATCACAGCACACAGTACTCCAGGTGTGGTCACACCACAGCACACAGTACTCCAGGTGTGGTCACACCACAGCACACAGTACTCCAGGTGTGGTCACACCACAGCACACAGTACTCCAGGTGTGGACACATCAGCACACAGTACTCCAGGTGTGGACACATCACAGCACACAGTACTCCAGGTGTGGTCACATCAGCACACAGTACTCCAGGTGTGGACACATCAGCACACAGTACTCCAGGTGTGGACACATCACAGCACACAGTACTCCAGGTGTGGTCACATCACAGCACACAGTACTCCAGGTGTGGTCACACCACAGCACACAGTACTCCAGGTGTGGTCACACCACAGCACACAGTACTCCAGGTGTGTCATACCAGCACACAGTACTCCAGGTGTGGTCACACCACAGCACACAGTACTCCAGGTGTGGTCACACCACAGCACACAGTACTCCATGTGTGGTCACATCAGCACACAGTACTCCAGGTGTGGTCACATCACAGCACACAGTACTCCAGGTGTGGTCACACCACAGCACACAGTACTCCAGGTGTGGTCACACCAGCACACAGTACTCCAGGTGTGGTCACATCACAGCACACAGTACTCCAGGTGTGGTCACACCACAGCACACAGTACTCCAGGTGTGGTCACATCACAGCACACAGTACTCCAGGTGTGGTCACACCACAGCACACAGTACTCCAGGTGTGTCATACCAGCACACAGTACTCCAGGTGTGGTCACACCACAGCACACAGTACTCCAGGTGTGGTCACACCACAGCACACAGTACTCCATGTGTGGTCCCATTACAGCACACAGTACTCCAGGTGTGGACACATCACAGCACACAGTACTCCAGGTGTGGTCACACCACAGCACACAGTACTCCAGGTGTGGTCACATCAGCACACAGTACTCCAGGTGTGGTCACACCACAGCACACAGTACTCCAGGTGTGGTCACATCACAGCACACAGTACTCCAGGTGTGGACACATCACAGCACACAGTACTCCAGGTGTGGTCACATCACAGCACACAGTACTCCAGGTGTGGTCACACCACCGCACACAGTACTCCAGGTGTGGTCACATCACAGCACACAGTACTCCAGGTGTGGACACATCAGCACACAGTACTCCAGGTGTGGTCACACCACCGCACACAGTACTCCAGGTGTGGTCACATCACAGCACACAGTACTCCAGGTGTGGTCACATCAGCACACAGTACTCCAGGTGTGTTCACATCACAGCACACAGTGCTCCAGGTGTGGTCACATCACAGCACACAGTACTCCAGGTGTGGTCACACCACAGCACACAGTACTCCAGGTGTGGTCACATCACAGCACACAGTACTCCAGGTGTGGTCACATCACAGCACACAGTACTCCAGGTGTGGTCACACCACAGCACACAGTACTCCAGGTGTGGACACATCACAGCACACAGTACTCCAGGTGTGGACACATCACAGCACACAGTACTCCAGGTGTGGTCACATCACAGCACACAGTACTCCAGGTGTGAACACATCACAGCACACAGTACTCCAGGTGTGGTCACATCACAGCACACAGTACTCCAGGTGTGGTGACACCACAGCACACAGTACTCCAGGTGTGGACACATCACAGCACTCAGTACTCCAGGTGTGGTCACATCAGCACACAGTACTCCAGGTGTGGACACATCACAGCACACAGTACTCCAGGTGTGGTCACACCACAGCACACAGTACTCCAGGTGTGGTCACACCACAGCACACAGTACTCCAGGTGTGGTCACACCACACCACACAGTACTCCAGGTGTGGTCACACCACAGCACACAGTACTCCAGGTGTGGTCACACCACAGCACACAATACTCCAGGTGTGGACACATCACAGCACACAGTACTCCAGGTGTGGTCACATCACAGCACACAGTACTCCAGGTGTGGTCACATCACAGCACACAGTACTCCAGGTGTGGACACATCACAGCACACAGTACTCCAGGTGTGGACACATCACAGCACACAGTACTCCAGGTGTGGTCCACATCACAGCACACAGTACTCCAGGTGTGGTCACACCAGCACACAGTACTCCAGGTGTGGTAACATCACAGCACACAGTACTCCAGGTGTGGTCACACCACAGCACACAGTACTCCAGGTGTGGTCACACCACAGGACACAGTACTCCAGGTGTGGACACATCACAGCACACAGTACTCCAGGTGTGGTCACATCAGCACACAGTACTCCAGGTGTGGTCACATCACAGCACACAGTACTCCAGGTGTGGTCACATCAGCACACAGTACTCCAGGTGTGGTCACATCACAACACACAGTACTCCAGGTGTGGTCACACCACAGCACACAGTACTCCAGGTGTGGTCACATCACAACACACAGTACTCCAGGTGTGGTCACATCACAGCACACAGTACTCCAGGTGTGGTCACACCACAGCACACAGTACTCCAGGTGTGGTCACACCTCAACACACAGTACTCCAGGTGTGGTCACACCACAGCACACAGTACTCCAGGTGTGGTCACACCACAGCACACAGTACTCCAGGTGTGGTCACACCACAGCACACAGTACTCCAGGTGTGGTCACACCACAGCACACAGTACTCCAGGTGTGGTCACACCACAGCACACAGTACTCCAGGTGTGGTCACATCACAACACACAGTACTCCAGGTGTGGTCACACCACAGCACACAGTACTCCAGGTGTGGTCACATCACAACACACAGTACTCCAGGTGTGGTCACACCACAGCACACAGTACTCCAGGTGTGGTCACATCACAGCACACAGTACTCCAGGTGTGGTCACATCAGCACACAGTACTCCAGGTGTGGTCACACCACAGGACACAGTACTCCAGGTGTGGTCACATCAGCACACAGTACTCCCGGTGTGGTCACATCACAACACACAGTACTCCAGGTGTGGTCACATCACAACACACAGTACTCCAGGTGTGGTCACATCAGCACACAGTACTCCAGGTGTGGTCACACCACAGCACACAGTACTCCAGGTGTGGTCACATCACAACACACAGTACTCCAGGTGTGGTCACATCACAACACACAGTACTCCAGGTGTGGTCACATCGGCACACAGTACTCCAGGTGTGGTCACATCACAACACACAGTACTCCAGGTGTGGTCACATCAGCACACAGTACTCCCGGTGTGGTCACATCACAACACACAGTACTCCAGGTGTGGTCACATCACAACACACAGTACTCCAGGTGTGGTCACATCGGCACACAGTACTCCAGGTGTGGTCACATCACAACACACAGTACTCCAGGTGTGGTCACATCAGCACACAGTACTCCCGGTGTGGTCACATCACAACACACAGTACTCCAGGTGTGGTCACACCACAGCACACAGTACTCCAGTTGTGGACACATCAGCACACAGTACTCCAGGTGTGGTCACACCACAGCACACAGTACTCCAGGTGTGGTCACATCACAGCACACAGTACTCCAGGTGTGGTCACACCACAGCACACAGTAATCCAGGTGTGGTCACACCACGGCACACAGTACTCCAGGTGTGGTCACATCACAGCACACAGTACTCCAGGTGTGGTCACATCACAGCACACAGTACTCCAGGTGTGGTCACACCACAGCACACAGTACTCCAGGTGTGGACACATCAGCACACAGTACTCCAGGTGTGGTCACACCACAGCACACAGTACTCCAGGTGTGGTCACATCACAGCACACAGTACTCCAGGTGTGGTCACATCACAGCACACAGTACTCCAGGTGTGGTCACATCACAGCACACAGTACTCCAGGTGTGGTCACATCACAGCACACAGTACTCCAGGTGTGGTCACATCACAGCACACAGTACTCCAGGTGTGGACACATCACAGCACACAGTACTCCAGGTGTGGTCACATCAGCACACAGTACTCCAGGTGTGGACACATCAGCACACAGTACTCCAGGTGTGGACACATCACAGCACATAGTACTCCAGGTGTGGTCACATCACAGCACACAGTACTCCAGGTGTGGTCACATCAGCACACAGTACTCCAGGTGTGGACACATCAGCACACAGTACTCCAGGTGTGGTCACATCACAGCACACAGTACTCCAGGTGTGGTCACATCACAGCACATAGTACTCCAGGTGTGGTCACATCACAGCACACAGTACTCCAGGTGTGGACACATCACAGCACACAGTACTCCAGGTGTGGACACATCAGCACACAGTACTCCAGGTGTGGTCACATCACAGCACACAGTACTCCAGGTGTGGTCACATCACAGCACACAGTACTCCAGGTGTGGTCACATCACAGCACATAGTACTCCAGGTGTGGTCACATCACAGCACACAGTACTCCAGGTGTGGACACATCAGCACACAGTACTCCAGGTGTGGTCACATCAGCACACAGTACTCCAGGTGTGGACACATCAGCACACAGTACTCCAGGTGTGGTCACATCACAGCACACAGTACTCCAGGTGTGGTCACATCACAGCACACAGTACTCCAGGTGTGGACACATCACAGCACACAGTACTCCAGGTGTGGTCACATCACAGCACACAGTACTCCAGGTGTGGTCACATCACAGCACACAGTACTCCAGGTGTGGACACATCAGCACACAGTACTCCAGGTGTGGACACATCACAACACACAGTACTCCAGGTGTGGTCACATCACAGCACACAGTACTCCAGGTGTGGTCACATCACAGCACACAGTACTCCAGGTGTGGTCACATCAGCACACAGTACTCCAGGTGTGGTCACATCACAGCACACAGTACTCCAGGTGTGGACACATCACAGCACACAGTACTCCAGGTGTGGACACATCAGCACACAGTACTCCAGGTGTGGTCACATCACAGCACACAGTACTCCAGGTGTGGTCACATCACAGCACACAGTACTCCAGGTGTGGTCACACCACAGCACACAGTACTCCAGGTGTGGTCACACCACAGCACACAGTACTCCAGGTGTGGTCACACCACAGCACACAGTACTCCAGGTGTGGACACATCAGCACACAGTACTCCAGGTGTGGACACATCACAGCACACAGTACTCCAGGTGTGGTCACATCAGCACACAGTACTCCAGGTGTGGACACATCAGCACACAGTACTCCAGGTGTGGACACATCACAGCACACAGTACTCCAGGTGTGGTCACATCACAGCACACAGTACTCCAGGTGTGGTCACACCACAGCACACAGTACTCCAGGTGTGGTCACACCACAGCACACAGTACTCCAGGTGTGGTCACATCACAGCACACAGTACTCCAGGTGTGGTCACACCACAGCACACAGTACTCCAGGTGTGGTCACACCAGCACACAGTACTCCAGGTGTGGTCACATCACAGCACACAGTACTCCAGGTGTGGTCACACCACAGCACACAGTACTCCAGGTGTGGTCACATCACAGCACACAGTACTCCAGGTGTGGTCACACCACAGCACACAGTACTCCAGGTGTGTCATACCAGCACACAGTACTCCAGGTGTGGTCACACCACAGCACACAGTACTCCAGGTGTGGTCACACCACAGCACACAGTACTCCATGTGTGGTCCCATTACAGCACACAGTACTCCAGGTGTGGACACATCACAGCACACAGTACTCCAGGTGTGGTCACACCACAGCACACAGTACTCCAGGTGTGGTCACATCAGCACACAGTACTCCAGGTGTGGTCACACCACAGCACACAGTACTCCAGGTGTGGTCACATCACAGCACACAGTACTCCAGGTGTGGACACATCACAGCACACAGTACTCCAGGTGTGGTCACATCACAGCACACAGTACTCCAGGTGTGGACACATCAGCACACAGTACTCCAGGTGTGGTCACACCACCGCACACAGTACTCCAGGTGTGGTCACATCACAGCACACAGTACTCCAGGTGTGGACACATCAGCACACAGTACTCCAGGTGTGGTCACACCACCGCACACAGTACTCCAGGTGTGGTCACATCACAGCACACAGTACTCCAGGTGTGGTCACATCACAGCACACAGTACTCCAGGTGTGGACACATCAGCACACAGTACTCCAGGTGTGGTCCCATCACAGCACACAGTACTCCAGGTGTGGTCACATCAGCACACAGTACTCCAGGTGTGTTCACATCACAGCACACAGTGCTCCAGGTGTGGTCACATCACAGCACACAGTACTCCAGGTGTGGTCCCACCACAGCACACAATACTCCAGGTGTGGTCACATCAACACACAGTACTCCAGGTGTGGTCACATCACAGCACACAGTACTCCAGGTGTGGTCACACCACAGCACACAGTACTCCAGGTGTGGTCACATCACAGCACACAGTACTCCAGGTGTGGTCACATCACAGCACACAGTACTCCAGGTGTGGTCACACCACAGCACACAGTACTCCAGGTGTGGACACATCACAGCACACAGTACTCCAGGTGTGGACACATCACAGCACACAGTACTCCAGGTGTGGTCACATCACAGCACACAGTACTCCAGGTGTGAACACATCACAGCACACAGTACTCCAGGTGTGGTCACATCACAGCACACAGTACTCCAGGTGTGGTCACACCACAGCACACAGTACTCCAAGTGTGGACACATCACAGCACACAGTACTCCAGGTGTGGTCACATCACAGCACACAGTACTCCAGGTGTGGTCACATCACAGCACACAGTACTCCAGGTGTGGTGACACCACAGCACACAGTACTCCAGGTGTGGACACATCACAGCACACAGTACTCCAGGTGTGGACACATCACAGCACACAGTACTCCAGGTGTGGACACATCACAGCACACAGTACTCCAGGTGTGGTCACATCACAGCACACAGTACTCCAGGTGTGGTCACATCACAGCACACAGTACTCCAGGTGTGGTGACACCACAGCACACAGTACTCCAGGTGTGGACACATCACAGCACTCAGTACTCCAGGTGTGGTCACATCAGCACACAGTACTCCAGGTGTGGACACATCACAGCACACAGTACTCCAGGTGTGGTCACATCACAGCACACAGTACTCCAGGTGTGGTCACATCAGCACACAGTACTCCAGGTGTGGACACATCACAGCACTCAGTACTCCAGGTGTGGACACATCACAGCACACAGTACTCCAGGTGTGGTCACACCACAGCACACAGTACTCCAGGTGTGGTCACACCACAGCACACAGTACTCCAGGTGTGGTCACACCACACCACACAGTACTCCAGGTGTGGTCACACCACAGCACACAGTACTCCAGGTGTGGTCACACCACAGCACACAATACTCCAGGTGTGGACACATCACAGCACACAGTACTCCAGGTGTGGTCACATCACAGCACACAGTACTCCAGGTGTGGTCACATCACAGCACACAGTACTCCAGGTGTGGACACATCACAGCACACAGTACTCCAGGTGTGGTCCACATCACAGCACACAGTACTCCAGGTGTGGTCACACCAGCACACAGTACTCCAGGTGTGGTAACATCACAGCACACAGTACTCCAGGTGTGGTCACACCACAGCACACAGTACTCCAGGTGTGGTCACACCAGCACACAGTACTCCAGGTGTGGTCACATCACAGCACACAGTACTCCAGGTGTGGTCACATCACAGCACACAGTACTCCAGGTGTGGACACATCACAGCACACAGTACTCCAGGTGTGGTCCACATCACAGCACACAGTACTCCAGGTGTGGTCACACCAGCACACAGTACTCCAGGTGTGGTAACATCACAGCACACAGTACTCCAGGTGTGGTCACACCACAGCACACAGTACTCCAGGTGTGGTCACACCAGCACACAGTACTCCAGGTGTGGTCACATCACAGCACATAGTACTCCAGGTGTGGTCACACCACAGCACACAGTACTCCAGGTGTGGTCACACCACAGCACACAGTACTCCAGGTGTGGTCACATCACAGCACACAGTACTCCAGGTGTGGTCACACCACAGCACACAGTACTCCAGGTGTGGTCACACCACAGCACACAGTACTCCAGGTGTGGTCACACCACAGCACACAGTACTCCAGGTGTGGTCACATCACAGCACACAGTACTCCAGGTGTGGTCACATCACAGCACACAGTACTCCAGGTGTGGTCACACCACAACACACAGTACTCCAGGTGTGGACACATCACAGCACACAGTACTCCAGGTGTGGTCACACCACAGCACACAGTACTCCAGGTGTGGTCACACCACAGGACACAGTACTCCAGGTGTGGACACATCACAGCACACAGTACTCCAGGTGTGGTCACATCAGCACACAGTACTCCAGGTGTGGTCACACCACAGGACACAGTACTCCAGGTGTGGTCACATCACAGCACACAGTACTCCAGGTGTGGTCACATCAGCACACAGTACTCCAGGTGTGGTCACATCACAACACACAGTACTCCAGGTGTGGTCACATCACAACACACAGTACTCCAGGTGTGGTCACATCAGCACACAGTACTCCAGGTGTGGACACATCACAGCACACAGTACTCCAGGTGTGGTCACACCACAGCACACAGTACTCCAGGTGTGGTCACACCTCAACACACAGTACTCCAGGTGTGGTCACATCACAACACACAGTACTCCAGGTGTGGTCACATCACAGCACACAGTACTCCAGGTGTGGTCACATCACAGCACACAGTACTCCAGGTGTGGTCACACCACAGCACACAGTACTCCAGGTGTGGTCACACCTCAACACACAGTACTCCAGGTGTGGTCACACCACAGCACACAGTACTCCAGGTGTGGTCACACCACAGCACACAGTACTCCAGGTGTGGTCACACCACAGCACACAGTACTCCAGGTGTGGTCACACCACAGCACACAGTACTCCAGGTGTGGTCACACCACAGCACACAGTACTCCAGGTGTGGTCACATCACAACACACAGTACTCCAGGTGTGGTCACACCACAGCACACAGTACTCCAGGTGTGGTCACATCACAGCACACAGTACTCCAGGTGTGGTCACATCAGCACACAGTACTCCAGGTGTGGTCACACCACAGGACACAGTACTCCAGGTGTGGTCACATCAGCACACAGTACTCCCGGTGTGGTCACATCACAACACACAGTACTCCAGGTGTGGTCACATCACAACACACAGTACTCCAGGTGTGGTCACATCACAACACACAGTACTCCAGGTGTGGTCACACCACAGCACACAGTACTCCAGGTGTGGTCACATCACAGCACACAGTACTCCAGGTGTGGTCACATCACAACACACAGTACTCCAGGTGTGGTCACATCACAACACACAGTACTCCAGGTGTGGTCACATCAGCACACAGTACTCCAGGTGTGGTCACACCACAGCACACAGTACTCCAGGTGTGGTCACATCACAACACACAGTACTCCAGGTGTGGTCACATCACAACACACAGTACTCCAGGTGTGGTCACATCAGCACACAGTACTCCAGGTGTGGTCACATCACAACACACAGTACTCCAGGTGTGGTCACACAACAGCACACAGTACTCCAGGTGTGGTCACATCACAGCACACAGTACTCCAGGTGTGGTCACATCACAGCACACAGTACTCCAGGTGTGGTCATATCACAGCACACAGTACTCCAGGTGTGGACACATCACAGCACACAGTACTCCAGGTGTGGTCACATCAGCACACAGTACTCCAGGTGTGGTCACATCACAGCACACAGTACTCCAGGTGTGGACACATCAGCACACAGTACTCCAGGTGTGGACACATCAGCACACAGTACTCCAGGTGTGGTCACATCACAGCACACAGTACTCCAGATGTGGTCTAGTCAGCACACAGTACTCCAGGTGTGGACACATCAGCACACAGTACTCCAGGTGTGGTCACATCACAGCACACAGTACTCCAGGTGTGGTCACATCACAGCACACAGTACTCCAGATGTGGTCACATCAGCACACAGTACTCCAGGTGTGGACACATCAGCACACAGTACTCCAGGTGTGGTCACATCACAGCACACAGTACTCCAGGTGTGGACACATCAGCACACAGTACTCCAGGTGTGGACACATCAGCACACAGTACTCCAGGTGTGGTCACATCACAGCACACAGTACTCCAGGTGTGGACACATCAGCACACAGTACTCCAGGTGTGGACACATCAGCACACAGTACTCCAGGTGTGGTCACACCACAGCACACAGTACTCCAGGTGTGGACACATCAGCACACAGTACTCCAGCTGTGGTCACACCACGGCACACAGTACTCCAGGTGTGGTCACATCAGCACACAGTACACCAGATGTGGTCACATCAGCACACAGTACTCCAGGTGTGGTCACATCACAGCACACAGTACTCCAGGTGTGGTCACATCACAGCACACAGTACTCCAGGTGTGGTCACACCACAGCACACAGTACTCCAGGTGTGGTCACACCACAGCACACAGTACTCCAGGTGTGGACACATCAGCACACAGTACTCCAGGTGTGGTCACATCACAGCACACAGTACTCCAGGTGTGGTCACATCACAGCACACAGTACTCCAAGTGTGGACACATCACAGCACACAGTACTCCAGGTGTGGACACATCACAGCACACAGTACTCCAGGTGTGGTCACACCACAGCACACAGTACTCCAGGTGTGGTCACACCACAGCACACAGTACTCCAGGTGTGTTCACATCACAGCACACAGTACTCCAGGTGTGGTCATATCACAGCACACAGTACTCCAGGTGTGGACACATCACAGCACACAGTACTCCAAGTGTGGACACATCACAGCACACAGTACTCCAGGTGTGGTCACATCACAGCACACAGTACTCCAGGTGTGGTCACACCAGCACACAGTACTCCAGGTGTGGTCACACCTCAACACACAGTACTCCAGGTGTGGTCCCATCACAGCACACAGTACTCCAGGTGTGGTCACACCTCAACACACAGTACTCCAGGTGTGGTCACATCACAGCACACAGTACTCCAGGTGTGGTCACACCACAGCACACAGTACTCCAGGTGTGGACACATCACAGCACACAGTACTCCAGGTGTGGTCACACCAGCACACAGTACTCCAGGTGTGGTCACACCTCAACACACAGTACTCCAGGTGTGGTCCCATCACAGCACACAGTACTCCAGGTGTGGTCACACCTCAACACACAGTACTCCAGGTGTGGTCACATCACAGCACACAGTACTCCAGGTGTGGTCACATCACAGCACACAGTACTCCAGGTGTGGACACATCAGCACACAGTACTCCAGGTGTGGACACATCAGCACACAGTACTCCAGGTGTGGTCACACCACAGCACACAGTACTCCAGGTGTGGACACATCAGCACACAGTACTCCAGGTGTGGTCACACCACGGCACAGAGTACTCCAGGTGTGGTCACATCAGCACACAGTACACCAGATGTGGTCACATCAGCACACAGTACTCCAGGTGTGGTCACATCACAGCACACAGTACTCCAGGTGTGGTCACATCACAGCACACAGTACTCCAGGTGTGGTCACACCACAGCACACAGTACTCCAGGTGTGGTCACACCACAGCACACAGTACTCCAGGTGTGGACACATCAGCACACAGTACTCCAGGTGTGGTCACATCAGCACACAGTACTCCAGGTGTGGTCACATCACAGCACACAGTACTCCAGGTGTGGTCACACCACAGCACACAGTACTCCAGGTGTGGTCACATCACAGCACACAGTACTCCAAGTGTGGACACATCACAGCACACAGTACTCCAGGTGTGGACACATCACAGCACACAGTACTCCAGGTGTGGTCACACCACAGCACACAGTACTCCAGGTGTGGTCACACCACAGCACACAGTACTCCAGGTGTGTTCACATCACAGCACACAGTACTCCAGGTGTGGTCATATCACAGCACACAGTACTCCAGGTGTGGACACATCACAGCACACAGTACTCCAAGTGTGGACACATCACAGCACACAGTACTCCAGGTGTGGTCACATCACAGCACACAGTACTCCAGGTGTGGTCACACCAGCACACAGTACTCCAGGTGTGGTCACACCTCAACACACAGTACTCCAGGTGTGGTCCCATCACAGCACACAGTACTCCAGGTGTGGTCACACCTCAACACACAGTACTCCAGGTGTGGTCACATCACAGCACACAGTACTCCAGGTGTGGTCACACCACAGCACACAGTACTCCAGGTGTGGTCACATCAACACACAGTACTCCAGGTGAGGTCACATCACAGCACACAGTACTCCAGGTGTGGTCACACCACAGCACACAGTACTCCAAGTGTGGACACATCACAGCACACAGTACTCCAGGTGTGGTCACACCACAGCACACAGTACTCCAGGTGTGGTCCCATCACAGCACACAGTACTCCAGGTGTGGTCACATCACAGCACACAGTACTCCAGGTGTGGACACATCACAGCACACAGTACTCCAGGTGTGGTCACATCAGCACACAGTACTCCAGGTGTGGTCACATCACAGCACACAGTACTCCAGGTGTGGACACATCACAGCACACAGTACTCCAGGTGTGGTCACATCACAGCACACAGTACTCCAGGTGTGGTCACACGACAGCACACAGTACTCCAGGTGTGGTCACATCACAGCACACAGTACTCCAGGTGTGGTCACACCAGCACACAGTACTCCAGGTGTGGTCACACCTCAACACACAGTACTCCAGGTGTGGTCCCATCACAGCACACAGTACTCCAGGTGTGGTCACATCAACACACAGTACTCCAGGTGTGGACACATCAGCACACAGTACTCCAGGTGTGGTCACACCTCAACACACAGTACTCCAGGTGTGGTCACACCTCAACACACAGTACTCCAGGTGTGGTCCCATCACAGCACACAGTACTCCAGGTGTGGTCACACCTCAACACACAGTACTCCAGGTGTGGTCCCATCACAGCACACAGTACTCCAGGTGTGGTCACACCTCAACACACAGTACTCCAGGTGTGGACACATCAGCACACAGTACTCCAGGTGTGGTCACATCACAGCACACAGTACTCCAGATGTGGTCTAGTCAGCACACAGTACTCCAGGTGTGGACACATCAGCACACAGTACTCCAGGTGTGGTCACATCACAGCACACAGTACTCCAGGTGTGGTCACATCACAGCACACAGTACTCCAGATGTGGTCACATCAGCACACAGTACTCCAGGTGTGGACACATCAGCACACAGTACTCCAGGTGTGGTCACATCACAGCACACAGTACTCCAGGTGTGGACACATCAGCACACAGTACTCCAGGTGTGGACACATCAGCACACAGTACTCCAGGTGTGGTCACATCACAGCACACAGTACTCCAGGTGTGGACACATCAGCACACAGTACTCCAGGTGTGGACACATCAGCACACAGTACTCCAGGTGTGGTCACACCACAGCACACAGTACTCCAGGTGTGGACACATCAGCACACAGTACTCCAGGTGTGGTCACACCACGGCACACAGTACTCCAGGTGTGGTCACATCAGCACACAGTACACCAGATGTGGTCACATCAGCACACAGTACTCCAGGTGTGGTCACATCACAGCACACAGTACTCCAGGTGTGGTCACACCACAGCACACAGTACTCCAGGTGTGGACACATCAGCACACAGTACTCCAGGTGTGGTCACATCAGCACACAGTACTCCAGGTGTGGTCACATCACAGCACACAGTACTCCAGGTGTGGTCACACCACAGCACACAGTACTCCAGGTGTGGTCACAACACAGCACACAGTACTCCAGGTGTGGACACATCAGCACACAGTACTCCAGGTGTGGTCACATCAGCACACAGTACTCCAGGTGTGGTCACATCACAGCACACAGTACTCCAGGTGTGGTCACACCACAGCACACAGTACTCCAAGTGTGGACACATCACAGCACACAGTACTCCAGGTGTGGACACATCACAGCACACAGTACTCCAGGTGTGGTCACACCACAGCACACAGTACTCCAGGTGTGGTCACACCACAGCACACAGTACTCCAGGTGTGTTCACATCACAGCACACAGTACTCCAGGTGTGGTCATATCACAGCACACAGTACTCCAGGTGTGGACACATCACAGCACACAGTACTCCAAGTGTGGACACATCACAGCACACAGTACTCCAGGTGTGGTCACATCACAGCACACAGTACTCCAGGTGTGGTCACACCAGCACACAGTACTCCAGGTGTGGTCACACCTCAACACACAGTACTCCAGGTGTGGTCCCATCACAGCACACAGTACTCCAGGTGTGGTCACACCTCAACACACAGTACTCCAGGTGTGGTCACATCACAGCACACAGTACTCCAGGTGTGGTCACACCACAGCACACAGTACTCCAGGTGTGGACACATCACAGCACACAGTACTCCAGGTGTGGTCACACCAGCACACAGTACTCCAGGTGTGGTCACACCTCAACACACAGTACTCCAGGTGTGGTCCCATCACAGCACACAGTACTCCAGGTGTGGTCACACCTCAACACACAGTACTCCAGGTGTGGTCACATCACAGCACACAGTACTCCAGGTGTGGTCACATCACAGCACACAGTACTCCAGGTGTGGACACATCAGCACACAGTACTCCAGGTGTGGACACATCAGCACACAGTACTCCAGGTGTGGTCACACCACAGCACACAGTACTCCAGGTGTGGACACATCAGCACACAGTACTCCAGGTGTGGTCACACCACGGCACACAGTACTCCAGGTGTGGTCACATCAGCACACAGTACACCAGATGTGGTCACATCAGCACACAGTACTCCAGGTGTGGTCACATCACAGCACACAGTACTCCAGGTGTGGTCACATCACAGCACACAGTACTCCAGGTGTGGTCACACCACAGCACACAGTACTCCAGGTGTGGTCACACCACAGCACACAGTACTCCAGGTGTGGACACATCAGCACACAGTACTCCAGGTGTGGTCACATCAGCACACAGTACTCCAGGTGTGGTCACATCACAGCACACAGTACTCCAGGTGTGGTCACACCACAGCACACAGTACTCCAGGTGTGGTCACACCACAGCACACAGTACTCCAGGTGTGTTCACATCACAGCACACAGTACTCCAGGTGTGGTCATATCACAGCACACAGTACTCCAGGTGTGGACACATCACAGCACACAGTACTCCAAGTGTGGACACATCACAGCACACAGTACTCCAGGTGTGGTCACATCACAGCACACAGTACTCCAGGTGTGGTCACACCAGCACACAGTACTCCAGGTGTGGTCACACCTCAACACACAGTACTCCAGGTGTGGTCCCATCACAGCACACAGTACTCCAGGTGTGGTCACACCTCAACACACAGTACTCCAGGTGTGGTCACATCACAGCACACAGTACTCCAGGTGTGGTCACACCACAGCACACAGTACTCCAGGTGTGGTCACATCAACACACAGTACTCCAGGTGAGGTCACATCACAGCACACAGTACTCCAGGTGTGGTCACACCACAGCACACAGTACTCCAAGTGTGGACACATCACAGCACACAGTACTCCAGGTGTGGTCACATCAGCACACAGTACTCCAGGTGTGGTCACATCACAGCACACAGTACTCCAGGTGTGGACACATCACAGCACACAGTACTCCAGGTGTGGACACATCACAGCACACAGTACTCCAGGTGTGGTCACATCACAGCACACAGTACTCCAGGTGTGGTCACACGACAGCACACAGTACTCCAGGTGTGGTCACATCACAGCACACAGTACTCCAGGTGTGGTCACACCTCAACACACAGTACTCCAGGTGTGGTCCCATCACAGCACACAGTACTCCAGGTGTGGTCACATCAACACACAGTACTCCAGGTGTGGACACATCAGCACACAGTACTCCAGGTGTGGTCACACCTCAACACACAGTACTCCAGGTGTGGTCACATCAGCACACAGTACTCCAGGTGTGGTCACACCTCAACACACAGTACTCCAGGTGTGGTCCCATCACAGCACACAGTACTCCAGGTGTGGTCACACCTCAACACACAGTACTCCAGGTGTGGTCACATCAACACACAGTACTCCAGGTGTGGTCACATCACAGCACACAGTACTCCAGGTGTGGTCACACCACAGCACACAGTACTCCAGGTGTGGTCACATCAACACACAGTACTCCAGGTGTGGTCCCATCACAGCACACAGTACTCCAGGTGTGGTCACACCACAGCACACAGTACTCCAGGTGTGGTCACATCAACACACAGTACTCCAGGTGTGGTCACATCAGCACACAGTACTCCAGGTGTGGTCACACCTCAACACACAGTACTCCAGGTGTGGTCCCATCACAGCACACAGTACTCCAGGTGTGGTCACACCTCAACACACAGTACTCCAGGTGTGGTCACATCAACACACAGTACTCCAGGTGTGGTCACATCACAGCACACAGTACTCCAGGTGTGGTCACACCACAGCACACAGTACTCCAGGTGTGGTCACATCAACACACAGTACTCCAGGTGTGGTCCCATCACAGCACACAGTACTCCAGGTGTGGTCACACCACAGCACACAGTACTCCAGGTGTGGTCACATCAACACACAGTACTCCAGGTGTGGTCCCATCACAGCACACAGTACTCCAGGTGTGGTCACACCACAGCACACAGTACTCCAGGTGTGGTCACATCAACACACAGTACTCCAGGTGTGGTCACACCTCAACACACAGTACTCCAGGTGTGGTCAGATCACAGCACACAGTACTCCAGGTGTGGTCACACCACAGCACACAGTACTCCAGGTGTGGTCACACCACAGCACACAGTACTCCAGGTGTGGTCACACCTCAACACACAGTACTCCAAGTGTGGACACATCACAGCACACAGTACTCCAGGTGTGGTCACACTACAGCACACAGTACTCCAGGTGTGGTCACACCACAGCACACAGTACTCCAGGTGTGGTCACATCACAGCACACAGTACTCCAGGTGTGGTCACATCACAGCACACAGTACTCCAGGTGTGGTCACACCACAGCACACAGTACTCCAGGTGTGGTCACACCACGGCACACAGTACTCCAGGTGTGGACACATCAGCACACAGTACTCCAGGTGTGGTCACACCACAGCACACAGTACTCCAGGTGTGGTCACACCACAGCACACAGTACTCCAGGTGTGGACACATCAGCACACAGTACTCCAGGTGTGGTCACACCACAGCACACAGTACTCCAGGTGTGGTCACACCACAGCACACAGTACTCCAGGTGTGGTCACACCACAGCACACAGTACTCCAGGTGTGGACACATCAGCACACAGTACTCCAGGTGTGGTCACACCACAGCACACAGTACTCCAGGTGTGGTCACACCACAGCACACAGTACTCCAGGTGTGGTCACACCACAGCACACAGTACTCCAGGTGTGGTCACATCACAGCACACAGTACTCCAGGTGTGGTCACATCACAGCACACAGTACTCCAGGTGTGGTCACACCACGGCACACAGTACTCCAGGTGTGGTCACACCACAGCACACAGTACTCCAGGTGTGGTCACACCACAGCACACAGTACTCCAGGTGTGGACACATCAGCACACAGTACTCCAGGTGTGGTCACACCACAGCACACAGTACTCCAGGTGTGGTCACACCACAGCACACAGTACTCCAGGTGTGGTCACATCACAGCACACAGTACTCCAGGTGTGGTCACATCACAGCACACAGTACTCCAGGTGTGGTCACACCACAGCACACAGTACTCCAGGTGTGGTCACACCACAGCACACAGTACTCCAGGTGTGGTCACACCACAGCACACAGTACTCCAGGTGTGGTCACACCACAGCACACAGTACTCCAGGTGTGGACACATCAGCAAACAGTACTCCAGGTGTGGTCACACCACAGCACACAGTACTCCAGGTGTGGTCACATCACAGCACACAGTACTCCAGGTGTGGTCACATCACAGCACACAGTACTCCAGGTGTGGTCACACCACAGCACACAGTACTCCAGGTGTGGTCACACCACAGCACACAGTACTCCAGGTGTGGTCACACCAGCACACAGTACTCCAGGTGTGGTCACATCACAGCACACAGTCCTCCAGGTGTGGTCACACCACAGCACACAGTACTCCAGGTGTGTCATACCAGCACACAGTACTCCAGGTGTGGTCACACCACAGCACACAGTACTCCAGGTGTGGACACATCACAGCACACAGTACTCCAGGTGTGGTCACACCACAGCACACAGTACTCCAGGTGTGGTCCCATCACAGCACACAGTACTCCAGGTGTGGTCACATCACAGCACACAGTACTCCAGGTGTGGACACATCACAGCACACAGTACTCCAGGTGTGGTCACATCACAGCACACAGTACTCCAGGTGTGGTCACACCACAGCACACAGTACTCCAGGTGTGGTCACACCAGCACACAGTACTCCAGGTGTGGTCACACCACAGCACACAGTACTCCAGGTGTGGTCACATCAGCACACAGTACTCCAAGTGTGGACACATCACAGCACACAGTACTCCAGGTGTGGACACATCAGCACACAGTACTCCAGGTGTGGTCACACGACAGCACACAGTACTCCAGGTGTGGTCACATCACAGCACACAGTACTCCAGGTGTGGTCACATCACAGCACACAGTACTCCAGGTGTGGACACATCAGCACACAGTACTCCAGGTGTGGACACATCACAGCACACAGTACTCCAGGTGTGGTCATATCACAGCACACAGTACTCCAGGTGTGGACACATCAGCACACAGTACTCCAGGTGTGGTCACATCAGCACACAGTACTCCAGGTGTGGTCACATCACAGCACACAGTACTCCAGGTGTGGTCACATCACAGCACACAGTACTCCAGGTGTGGACACATCACAGCACACAGTACTCCAGGTGTGGTCACATCAGCACACAGTACTCCAGGTGTGGACAAATCACAGCACACAGTACTCCAGGTGTGGTCACATCACAGCACACAGTACTCCAGGTGTGGACACATCACAGCACACAGTACTCCAGGTGTGGTCACACCACAGCACACAGTACTCCAGGTGTGGTCACACGACAGCACACAGTACTCCAGGTGTGGTCACATCACAGCACACAGTACTCCAGGTGTGGTCACACCACAGCACACAGTACTCCAGGTGTGGTCACATCACAGCACACAGTACTCCAGGTGTGGTCACATCACAGCACACAGTACTCCAGGTGTGGACACATCACAGCACACAGTACTCCAGGTGTGGTCACATCACAGCACACAGTACTCCAGGTGTGGACACATCACAGCACACAGTACTCCAGGTGTGGACACATCACAGCACACAGTACTCCAGGTGTGGTCACACCACAGCACACAGTACTCCAGGTGTGGTCACATCAGCACACAGTACTCCAGGTGTGGTAACATCACAGCACACAGTACTCCAGGTGTGGTCCCATCACAGCACACAGTACTCCAGGTGTGGTCCCACCACAGCACACAATACTCCAGGTGTGGTCACATCAACACACAGGACTCCAGGTGTGGTCACATCACAGCACACAGTACTCCAGGTGTGGTCACACCACAGCACACAGTACTCCAGGTGTGGTCACATCACAGCACACAGTACTCCAGGTGTGGTCACATCAACACACAGTACTCCAGGTGTGGTCACATCACAGCACACAGTACTCCAGGTGTGGTCCCACCACAGCACACAATACTCCAGGTGTGGTCACATCAACACACAGGACTCCAGGTGTGGTCACATCAACACACAGTACTCCAGGTGTTGTCACACCACAGCACACAGTACTCCAGGTGTGGTCACATCACAGCACACAGTACTCCAGGTGTGGTCACATCAACACACAGTACTCCAGGTGTTGTCACACCACAGCACACAGTACTCCAGGTGTGGACACATCACAGCACACAGTACTCCAGGTGTGGTCACATCACAGCACACAGTACTCCAGGTGTGGTCACATCACAGCACACAGTACTCCAGGTGTGGTCACACCACAGCACACAGTACTCCAGGTGTGGTCACACCACACCACACAGTACTCCAGGTGTGGTCACACCACAGCACACAGTACTCCAGGTGTGGTCACACCACAGCACACAATACTCCAGGTGTGGACACATCACAGCACACAGTACTCCAGGTGTGGACACATCACAGCACACAGTACTCCAGGTGTGGTCACACCAGCACACAGTACTCCAGGTGTGGTCACATCACAGCACACAGTACTCCAGGTGTGGTCACACCAGCACACAGTACTCCAGGTGTGGTAACATCACAGCACACAGTACTCCAGGTGTGGTCACACCACAGCACACAGTACTCCAGGTGTGGTCACACCAGCACACAGTACTCCAGGTGTGGTCACATCACAGCACATAGCACTCCAGGTGTGGTCACACCACAGCACACAGTACTCCAGGTGTGGTCACACCACAGCACACAGTACTCCAGGTGTGGTCACATTACAGCACACAGTACTCCAGGTGTGGTCACACCACAGCACACAGTACTCCAGGTGTGGTCACACCACAACACACAGTACTCCAGGTGTGAACACATCACAGGACACAGTACTCCAGGTGTGGTCACATCACAGCACACAGTACTCCAGGTTTGGACACATCAGCACACAGTACTCCAGGTGTGGACACATCACAGCACACAGTACTCCAGGTGTGGTCACATCAGCACACAGTACTCCAGGTGTGGTCACACCACAGCACACAGTACTCCAGGTGTGGTCACACCACAGGACACAGTACTCCAGGTGTGGACACATCACAGCACACAGTACTCCAGGTGTGGTCACATCAGCACACAGTACTCCAGGTGTGGTCACACCACAGGACACAGTACTCCAGGTGTGGTCACATCACAGCACACAGTACTCCAGGTGTGGTCACACCACAGGACACAGTACTCCAGGTGTGGTCACATCAGCACACAGTACTCCAGGTGTGGTCACACCACAGGACACAGTACTCCAGGTGTGGTCACATCACAGCACACAGTACTCCAGGTGTGGTCACATCAGCACACAGTACTCCAGGTGTGGACACATCACAGCACACAGTACTCCAGGTGTGGACACATCACAGCACACAGTACTCCAGGTGTGGTCACATCACAGCACACAGTACTCCAGGTGTGGTCACACCTCAACACACAGTACTCCAGGTGTGGTCACATCACAACACACAGTACTCCAGGTGTGGTCACATCACAGCACACAGTACTCCAGGTGTGGTCACATCACAGCACACAGTACTCCAGGTGTGGTCACACCACAGCACACAGTACTCCAGGTGTGGTCACACCTCAACACACAGTACTCCAGGTGTGGTCACACCACAGCACACAGTACTCCAGGTGTGGTCACACCACAGCACACAGTACTCCAGGTGTGGTCACACCTCAACACACAGTACTCCAGGTGTGGTCACATCACAGCACACAGTACTCCAGGTGTGGTCACACCACAGCACACAGTACTCCAGGTGTGGTCACATCACAACACACAGTACTCCAGGTGTGGTCACATCACAACACACAGTACTCCAGGTGTGGTCACATCACAACACACAATACTCCAGGTGTGGTCACACCACAGCACACAGTACTCCAGGTGTGGTCACACCACAGCACACAGTACTCCAGGTGTGGTCACATCACAGCACACAGTTCTCCAGGTGTGGTCACACCACAGGACACAGTACTCCAGGTGTGGTCACATCACAGCACACAGTACTCCAGGTGTGGTCACATCAGCACACAGTACTCCCGGTGTGGTCACATCACAGCACACAGTACTCCAGGTGTGGTCACATCAGCACACAGTACTCCAGGTGTGGTCACATCACAACACACAGTACTCCAGGTGTGGTCACATCACAACACACAGTACTCCAGGTGTGGTCACACCACAGCACACAGTACTCCAGGTGTGGTCACATCAGCACACAGTACTCCAGGTGTGGTCACACCACAGCACACAGTACTCCAGGTGTGGTCACATCAGCACACAGTACTCCAGGTGTGGTCACATCACAGCACACAGTACTCCAGGTGTGGACACATCAGCACACAGTACTCCAGGTGTGGTCACATCACAGCACACAGTACTCCAGGTGTGGACACATCAGCACACAGTACTCCAGGTGTGGACACATCAGCACACAGTACTCCAGGTGTGGTCACATCACAGCACACAGTACTCCAGATGTGGTCACATCAGCACACAGTACTCCAGGTGTGGACACATCAGCACACAGTACTCCAGGTGTGGTCACATCACAGCACACAGTACTCCAGGTGTGGTCACATCATAGCACACAGTACTCCAGATGTGGTCACATCAGCACACAGTACTCCAGGTGTGGACACATCAGCACACAGTACTCCAGGTGTGGTCACATCACAGCACACAGTACTCCAGGTGTGGACACATCAGCACACAGTACTCCAGGTGTGGACACATCAGCACACAGTACTCCAGGTGTGGTCACACCACAGCACACAGTACTCCAGGTGTGGACACATCAGCACACAGTACTCCAGGTGTGGTCACACCACGGCACACAGTACTCCAGGTGTGGTCACATCAGCACACAGTACTCCAGATGTGGTCACATCAGCACACAGTACTCCAGGTGTGGTCACACAACAGCACACTGTACTCCAGGTGTGGTCACATCACAGCACACAGTACTCCAGGTGTGGTCACACCACAGCACACAGTACTCCAGGTGTGGTCACACCACAGCACACAGTACTCCAGGTGTGGTCACATCACAGCACACAGTACTCCAGGTGTGGTCACACCACAGCACACAGTACTCCAGGTGTGGTCACATCACAGCACACAGTACTCCAGGTGTGGTCACACCACAGCACACAGTACTCCAGGTGTGGTCACACCACAGCACACAGTACTCCAGGTGTGGTCACACCACAGCACACAGTACTCCAGGTGTGGTCACACCACAGCACACAGTACTCCAGGTGTGGACACACCACGGCACACAGTACTCCAAGTGTGGACACATCACAGCACACAGTACTCCAGGTGTGGTCACACCACAGCACACTGTACTCCAGGTGTGGACACACCACGGCACACAGTACTCCAGGTGTGGACACATCACAGCACACAGTACTCCAGGTGTGGTCACACCACAGCACACATTACTCCAGGTGTGGACACACCACGGCACACAGTACTCCAGGTGTGGTCACATCACAGCACACAGTACTCCAGGTGTGGACACATCACAGCACACAGTACTCCAGGTGTGGTCACATCACAGCACACAGTACTCCAGGTGTGGTCACACCACAGCACACAGTACTCCAGGTGTGGTCACACCACAGCACACAGTACTCCAGGTGTGTTCACATCACAGCACACAGTACTCCAGGTGTGGTCATATCACAGCACACAGTACTCCAGGTGTGGACACATCACAGCACACAGTACTCCAAGTGTGGACACATCACAGCACACAGTACTCCAGGTGTGGTCACACCACAGCACACAGTACTCCAGGTGTGGACACACCACGGCACACAGTACTCCAAGTGTGGACACATCACAGCACACAGTACTCCAGGTGTGGTCACACCACAGCACACAGTACTCCAGGTGTGGACACACCACGGCACACAGTACTCCAGGTGTGGTCACATCACAGCACACAGTACTCCAGGTGTGGTCACACCACAGCACACAGTACTCCAGGTGTGGACACACCACGGCACACAGTACTCCAAGTGTGGACACATCACAGCACACAGTACTCCAGGTGTGGTCACACCACAGCACACAGTACTCCAGGTGTGGACACACCACGGCACACAGTACTCCAGGTGTGGTCACATCACAGCACACAGTACTCCAGGTGTGGACACATCACAGCACACAGTACTCCAGGTGTGGTCACATCACAGCACACAGTACTCCAGGTGTGGTCACACCACAGCACACAGTACTCCAGGTGTGGTCACATCAGCACACAGTACTCCAGGTGTGGTCACATCACAGCACACAGTACTCCAAGTGTGGACACATCACAGCACACAGTACTCCAGGTGTGGTCACACCTCAACACACAGTACTCCAGGTGTGGTCACATCACAGCACACAGTACTCCAGGTGTGGTCACACCTCAACACACAGTACTCCAGGTGTGGTCACATCACAGCACACAGTACTCCAGGTGTGGTCCCATCACAGCACACAGTACTCCAGGTGTGGTCACACCTCAACACACAGTACTCCAGGTGTGGTCACATCACAGCACACAGTACTCCAGGTGTGGACACATCAGCACACAGTACTCCAGGTGTGGTCACACCACAGCACACAGTACTCCAGGTGTGGTCACATCACAGCACACAGTACTCCAGGTGTGGTCCCATCACAGCACACAGTACTCCAGGTGTGGTCACACCTCAACACACAGTACTCCAGGTGTGGTCACATCAGCACACAGTACTCCAGGTGTGGTCACATCACAGCACACAGTACTCCAGGTGTGGTCACACCTCAACACACAGTACTCCAGGTGTGGTCACATCACAGCACACAGTACTCCAGGTGTGGTCACATCACAGCACACAGTACTCCAAGTGTGGACACATCACAGCACACAGTACTCCAGGTGTGGTCACACCTCAACACACAGTACTCCAGGTGTGGTCACATCACAGCACACAGTACTCCAGGTGTGGTCCCATCACAGCACACAGTACTCCAGGTGTGGTCACACCTCAACACACAGTACTCCAGGTGTGGTCACATCACAGCACACAGTACTCCAGGTGTGGACACATCAGCGCACAGTACTCCAGGTGTGGTCACATCACAGCACACAGTACTCCAGGTGTGGACACATCAGCACACAGTACTCCAGGTGTGGTCACATCACAGCACACAGTACTCCAGGTGTGGTCACACCTCAACACACAGTACTCCAGGTGTGGTCACATCACAGCACACAGTACTCCAAGTGTGGACACATCACAGCACACAGTACTCCAGGTGTGGACACATCAGCACACAGTACTCCAGGTGTGGACACATCACAGCACACAGTACTCCAGGTGTGGTCACATCACAGCACACAGTACTCCAGGTGTGGTCACATCACAGCACACAGTACTCCAAGTGTGGACACATCAGCACACAGTACTCCAGGTGTGGACACATCAGCACACAGTACTCCAGGTGTGGACACATCACAGCACACAGTACTCCAGGTGTGGTCACATCACAGCACACAGTACTCCAGGTGTGGACACATCAGCACACAGTACTCCTGGTGTGGACACATCACAGCACACAGTACTCCAGGTGTGGTCACATCACAGCACACAGTACTCCAGGTGTGGTCACACCACAGCACACAGTACTCCAGGTGTGGTCACACCACAGCACACAGTACTCCAGGTGTGGTCACACCACAGCACACAGTACTCCAGGTGTGGTCACACCACAGCACACAGTACTCCAGGTGTGGTCACATCACAACACACAGTACTCCAGGTGTGGTCACACCACAGCACACAGTACTCCAGGTGTGGTCACATCACAGCACACAGTACTCCAAGTGTGGACACATCACAGCACACAGTACTCCAGGTGTGGACACATCACAGCACACAGTACTCCAGGTGTGGTCACATCACAGCACACAGTACTCCAGGTGTGGTCACACCACAGCACACAGTACTCCAGGTGTGGTCACATCACAGCACACAGTACTCCAAGTGTGGACACATCACAGCACACAGTACTCCAGGTGTGGACACATCACAGCACACAGTACTCCAGGTGTGGACACATCACAGCACACAGTACTCCAGGTGTGGTCACATCACAGCACACAGTACTCCAGGTGTGGTCACACCACAGCACACAGTACTCCAGGTGTGGTCACACCACAGTACACAGTACTCCAGGTGTGGTCACACCACAGCACACAGTACTCCAGGTGTGGTCACATCACAGCACACAGTACTCCAGGTGTGGTCACATCACAGCACACAGTACTCCAGGTGTGGACACATCACAGCACACAGTACTCCAAGTGTGGACACATCACAGCACACAGTACTCCAGGTGTGGTCACATCACAGCACACAGTACTCCAGGTGTGGACACATCACAGCACACAGTACTCCAAGTGTGGACACATCACAGCACACAGTACTCCAGGTGTGGACACATCACAGCACACAGTACTCCAGGTGTGGACACATCACAGCACACAGTACTCCAGGTGTGGTCACATCACAGCACACAGTACTCCAGGTGTGGTCACACCACAGCACACAGTACTCCAGGTGTGGTCACACCACAGTACACAGTACTCCAGGTGTGGTCACACCACAGCACACAGTACTCCAGGTGTGTTCACATCACAGCACACAGTACTCCAGGTGTGGTCACATCACAGCACACAGTACTCCAGGTGTGGACACATCACAGCACACAGTACTCCAAGTGTGGACACATCACAGCACACAGTACTCCAGGTGTGGTCACATCACAGCACACAGTACTCCAGGTGTGGTCACACCAGCACACAGTACTCCAGGTGTGGTCACACCTCAACACACAGTACTCCAGGTGTGGTCCCATCACAGCACACAGTACTCCAGGTGTGGTCACACCACAGCACACAGTACTCCAGGTGTGGTCACACCACAGCACACAGTACTCCAGGTGTGGTCACATCAACACACAGTACTCCAGGTGTGGTCACATCACAGCACACAGTACTCCAGGTGTGGTCACACCACAGCACACAGTACTCCAGGTGTGGTCACATCACAACACACAGTACTCCAGGTGTGGAGACATCACAGCACACAGTACTCCAGGTGTGGTCACACCACAGCACACAGTACTCCAGGTGTGGTCACACCTCAACACACAGTACTCCAGGTGTGGTCAGATCACAGCACACAGTACTCCAGGTGTGGTCACACCACAGCACATAGTACTCCAGGTGTGGACACATCAGCACACAGTACTCCAGGTGTGGTCACATCACAGCACACAGTACTCCAGGTGTGGTCACACCACAGCACACAGTACTCCAGGTGTGGTCACACCACAGCACACAGTACTCCAGGTGTGGACACATCAGCACACAGTACTCCAGGTGTGGTCACACCACAGCACACAGTACTCCAGGTGTGGTCACACCACAGCACACAGTAATCCAGGTGTGGTCACACCACGGCACACAGTACTCCAGGTGTGGTCACATCACAGCACACAGTACTCCAGGTGTGGTCACACCACAGCACACAGTACTCCAGGTGTGGTCACATCACAGCACACAGTACTCCAGGTGTGGTCACACCACAGCACACAGTAATCCAGGTGTGGTCACACCACGGCACACAGTACTCCAGGTGTGGTCACATCACAGCACACAGTACTCCAGGTGTGGTCACACCACAGCACACAGTACTCCAGGTGTGGTCACATCACAGCACACAGTACTCCAGGTGTGGTCACACCACAGCACACAGTACTCCAGGTGTGGTCACATCACAGCACACAGTACTCCAGGTGTGGTCACACCACAGCACACAGTACTCCAGGTGTGGACACATCAGCACACAGTACTCCAGGTGTGGTCACACCACAGCACACAGTACTCCAGGTGTGGTCACATCAGCACACAGTACTCCAGGTGTGGTCACATCACAGCACACAGTACTCCAGGTGTGGTCACACCACAGCACACAGTACTCCAGGTGTGGTCACACCACAGCACACAGTACTCCAGGTGTGGTCACATCAGCACACAGTACTCCGGGTGTGGTCACATCACAGCACACAGTACTCCAGGTGTGGTCACATCACAGCACACAGTACTCCAGGTGTGGTCACACCAGCACACAGTACTCCAGGTGTGGTCACATCAGCACACAGTACTCCAGGTGTGGTCACATCACAGCACACAGTACTCCAGGTGTGGTCACATCACAGCACACAGTACTCCAGGTGTGGTCACACCACAGCACACAGTAATCCAGGTGTGGTCACACCACGGCACACAGTACTCCAGGTGTGGTCACATCACAGCACACAGTACTCCAGGTGTGGTCACACCACAGCACACAGTACTCCAGGTGTGGTCACATCACAGCACACAGTACTCCAGGTGTGGTCACACCACAGCACACAGTACTCCAGGTGTGGACACATCAGCACACAGTACTCCAGGTGTGGTCACATCACAGCACACAGTACTCCAGGTGTGGTCACACCACAGCACACAGTACTCCAGGTGTGGTCACACCACAGCACACAGTACTCCAGGTGTGGTCACATCAGCACACAGTACTCCAGGTGTGGTCACATCACAGCACACAGTACTCCAGGTGTGGTCACATCACAGCACACAGTACTCCAGGTGTGGTCACATCACAGCACACAGTACTCCAGGTGTGGTCACACCAGCACACAGTACTCCAGGTGTGGTCACATCAGCACACAGTACTCCAGGTGTGGTCACATCACAGCACACAGTACTCCAGGTGTGGTCACACCACAGCACACAGTACTCCAGGTGTGGTCACATCACAGCACACAGTACTCCAGGTGTGGTCCCACCACAGCACACAGTACTCCAGGTGTGGTCCCACCTCAACACACAGTACTCCAGGTGTGGTCACATCAGCACACAGTACTCCAGGTGTGGTCACATCAGCACACAGTACTCCAGGTGTGGTCCCATCACAGCACACAGTACTCCAGGTGTGGTCCCATCACAGCACACAGTACTCCAGGTGTGGTCACACCAGCACACAGTACTCCAGGTGTGGTCACATCACAGCACACAGTACTCCAGGTGTGGTCACACCACAGCACACAGTACTCCAGGTGTGTCATACCAGCACACAGTACTCCAGGTGTGGTCACATCACAGCACACAGTACTCCAGGTGTGGTCACACCACAGCACACAGTACTCCAGGTGTGGTCACACCACAGCACACAGTACTCCAGGTGTGGTCACACCACAGCACACAGTACTCCAGGTGTGGTCACACCACAGCACACAGTACTCCAGGTGTGTCATACCAGCACACAGTACTCCAGGTGTGGTCACACCACAGCACACAGTACTCCAGGTGTGGTCACACCACAGCACACAGTACTCCAGGTGTGGTCACACCACAGCACACAGTACTCCAGGTGTGGTCCCATCACAGCACACAGTACTCCAGGTGTGGTCCCATCACAGCACACAGTACTCCAGGTGTGGTCACATCACAGCACACAGTACTCCAGGTGTGGTCACACCACAGCACACAGTACTCCAGGTGTGGTCACATCAGCACACAGTACTCCAGGTGTGGTCACACCACAGCACACAGTACTCCAGGTGTGGTCACATCACAGCACACAGTAATCCAGGTGTGGTCACATCACAGCACACAGTACTCCAGGTGTGGTCACACCACAGCACACAGTACTCCAGGTGTGTCATACCAGCACACAGTACTCCAGGTGTGGTCACACCACAGCACACAGTACTCCAGGTGTGGACACATCACAGCACACAGTACTCCAGGTGTGGTCACATCACAGCACACAGTACTCCAGGTGTGGACACATCAGCACACAGTACTCCAGGTGTGGACACATCACAGCACACAGTACTCCAGGTGTGGTCACATCACAGCACACAGTACTCCAGGTGTGGTCACACCACAGCACACAGTACTCCAGGTGTGGTCACATCACAGCACACAGTACTCCAGGTGTGGTCACACCACAGCACACAGTACTCCAGGTGTGGTCCCATCACAGCACACAGTACTCCAGGTGTGGTCCCATCACAGCACACAGTACTCCAGGTGTGGTCACATCACAGCACACAGTACTCCAGGTGTGGTCACACCACAGCACACAGTACTCCAGGTGTGGTCACATCAGCACACAGTACTCCAGGTGTGGTCACACCACAGCACACAGTACTCCAGGTGTGGTCACACCACAGCACACAGTACTCCAGGTGTGGACACATCACAGCACACAGTACTCCAGGTGTGGTCACATCACAACACACAGTACTCCAGGTGTGGTCACACCACAGCACACAGTACTCCAGGTGTGGTCACATCACAGCACACAGTACTCCAGGTGTGGACACATCAGCACACAGTACTCCAGGTGTGGTCACACCACAGCACACAGTACTCCAGGTGTGGTCACATCACAGTACACAGTACTCCAGGTGTGGACACATCAGCACACAGTACTCCAGGTGTGGACACATCACAGTACACAGTACTCCAGGTGTGGACACATCAGCACACAGTACTCCAGGTGTGGACACATCACAGCACACAGTACTCCAGGTGTGGACACATCAGCACACAGTACTCCAGGTGTGGACACATCACAGTACACAGTACTCCAGGTGTGGACACATCAGCACACAGTACTCCAGGTGTGGACACATCAGCACACAGTACTCCAGGTGTGGTCACACCACAGCACACAGTACTCCAGGTGTGGTCACATCACAGCACACAGTACTCCAGGTGTGGACACATCACAGCACACAGTACTCCAGGTGTGGTCACATCACAGTACACAGTACTCCAGGTGTGGACACATCAGCACACAGTACTCCAGGTGTGGACACATCACAGCACACAGTACTCCAGGTGTGGTCATATCACAGCACACAGTACTCCAGGTGTGGTCACATCAGCACACAGTACTCCAGGTATGGACACATCACAGCACACAGTACTCCAGGTGTGGTCATATCACAGCACACAGTACTCCAGGTGTGGTCACATCAGCACACAGTACTCCAGGTGTGTTCACATCACAGCACACAGTACTCCAGGTGTGGTCACATCAGCACACAGTACTCCAGGTGTGTTCACATCACAGCACACAGTACTCCAGGTGTGGTCACATCAGCACACAGTACTCCAGGTGTGTTCACATCACAGCACACAGTACTCCAGGTGTGGTCACATCAGCACACAGTACTCCAGGTGTGGTCACACCACAGCACACAGTACTCCAGGTGTGGTCACATCAGCACACAGTACTCCAGGTGTGGTCACACCACAGCACACAGTAATCCAGGTGTGGTCACATCACAGCACACAGTACTCCAGGTGTGGTCACATCACAGCACACAGTACTCCAGGTGTGGTCCCATCACAGCACACAGTACTCCAGGTGTGGTCCCATCACAGCACACAGTACTCCAGGTGTGGTCACATCACAGCACACAGTACTCCAGGTGTGGTCACATCACAGCACACAGTACTCCAGGTGTGGTCACATCAGCACACAGTACTCCAGGTGTGGTCACACCACAGCACACAGTACTCCAGGTGTGGTCACATCAACACACAGTACTCCAGGTGTGGTCACATCACAGCACACAGTACTCCAGGTGTGGTCACATCAGCACACAGTACTCCAGGTGTGGTCACACCACAGCACACAGTACTCCAGGTGTGGTCACATCAACACACAGTACTCCAGGTGTGGTCACATCACAGCACACAGTACTCCAGGTGTGGTCACATCACAGCACACAGTACTCCAGGTGTGGACACATCACAGCACACAGTACTCCAGGTGTGGTCACATCACAGCACACAGTACTCCAGGTGTGGTCACACCACAGCACACAGTACTCCAGGTGTGGTCACACCACAGTACACAGTACTCCAGGTGTGGTCACACCACAGCACACAGTACTCCAGGTGTGTTCACATCACAGCACACAGTACTCCAGGTGTGGTCACATCACAGCACACAGTACTCCATGTGTGGACACATCACAGCACACAGTACTCCAAGTGTGGACACATCACAGCACACAGTACTCCAGGTGTGGTCACATCACAGCACACAGTACTCCAGGTGTGGTCACACCAGCACACAGTACTCCAGGTGTGGTCACACCTCAACACACAGTACTCCAGGTGTGGTCCCATCACAGCACACAGTACTCCAGGTGTGGTCACACCACAGCACACAGTACTCCAGGTGTGGTCACATCAACACACAGTACTCCAGGTGTGGTCACATCACAGCACACAGTACTCCAGGTGTGGTCACACCACAGCACACAGTACTCCAGGTGTGGTCACATCACAGCACACAGTACTCCAGGTGTGGTCACATCACAGCACACAGTACTCCAGGTGTGGAGACATCACAGCACACAGTACTCCAGGTGTGGTCACACCACAGCACACAGTACTCCAGGTGTGGACACATCAGCACACAGTACTCCAGGTGTGGTCACATCACAGCACACAGTACTCCAGGTGTGGTCACACCTCAACACACAGTACTCCAGGTGTGGTCAGATCACAGCACACAGTA
The DNA here is from genome assembly GCF_047496795.1 of Chiloscyllium punctatum. Lineage (NCBI taxonomy): Eukaryota > Metazoa > Chordata > Chondrichthyes > Orectolobiformes > Hemiscylliidae > Chiloscyllium > Chiloscyllium punctatum. The sequence continues at coordinate 156,902 of NW_027309939.1, forward strand.
CTCCAGGTGTGGTCACACCACAGCACATAGTACTCCAGGTGTGGACACATCAGCACACAGTACTCCAGGTGTGGTCACATCACAGCACACAGTACTCCAGGTGTGGTCACACCACAGCACACAGTACTCCAGGTGTGGTCACACCACAGCACACAGTACTCCAGGTGTGGACACATCAGCACACAGTACTCCAGGTGTGGTCACACCACAGCACACAGTACTCCAGGTGTGGTCACACCACAGCACACAGTAATCCAGGTGTGGTCACACCACGGCACACAGTACTCCAGGTGTGGTCACATCACAGCACACAGTACTCCAGGTGTGGTCACACCACAGCACACAGTACTCCAGGTGTGGTCACATCACAGCACACAGTACTCCAGGTGTGGTCACACCACAGCACACAGTAATCCAGGTGTGGTCACACCACGGCACACAGTACTCCAGGTGTGGTCACATCACAGCACACAGTACTCCAGGTGTGGTCACACCACAGCACACAGTACTCCAGGTGTGGTCACATCACAGCACACAGTACTCCAGGTGTGGTCACACCACAGCACACAGTACTCCAGGTGTGGTCACATCACAGCACACAGTACTCCAGGTGTGGTCACACCACAGCACACAGTACTCCAGGTGTGGACACATCAGCACACAGTACTCCAGGTGTGGTCACACCACAGCACACAGTACTCCAGGTGTGGTCACATCAGCACACAGTACTCCAGGTGTGGTCACATCACAGCACACAGTACTCCAGGTGTGGTCACACCACAGCACACAGTACTCCAGGTGTGGTCACACCACAGCACACAGTACTCCAGGTGTGGTCACATCAGCACACAGTACTCCAGGTGTGGTCACATCAGCACACAGTACTCCAGGTGTGGTCACATCACAGCACACAGTACTCCAGGTGTGGTCACACCAGCACACAGTACTCCAGGTGTGGTCACACCAGCACACAGTACTCCAGGTGTGGTCACACCAGCACACAGTACTCCAGGTGTGGTCACATCAGCACACAGTACTCCAGGTGTGGTCACATCACAGCACACAGTACTCCAGGTGTGGTCACATCACAGCACACAGTACTCCAGGTGTGGTCACACCACAGCACACAGTAATCCAGGTGTGGTCACACCACGGCACACAGTACTCCAGGTGTGGTCACACCACAGCACACAGTACTCCAGGTGTGGTCACATCACAGCACACAGTACTCCAGGTGTGGTCACACCACAGCACACAGTACTCCAGGTGTGGTCACATCACAGCACACAGTACTCCAGGTGTGGTCACACCACAGCACACAGTACTCCAGGTGTGGACACATCAGCACACAGTACTCCAGGTGTGGTCACACCACAGCACACAGTACTCCAGGTGTGGTCACATCAGCACACAGTACTCCAGGTGTGGTCACATCACAGCACACAGTACTCCAGGTGTGGTCACACCACAGCACACAGTACTCCAGGTGTGGTCACACCACAGCACACAGTACTCCAGGTGTGGTCACATCAGCACACAGTACTCCAGGTGTGGTCACATCACAGCACACAGTACTCCAGGTGTGGTCACATCACAGCACACAGTACTCCAGGTGTGGTCACATCACAGCACACAGTACTCCAGGTGTGGTCACACCACAGCACACAGTACTCCAGGTGTGGTCACACCACAGCACACAGTACTCCAGGTGTGGTCACATCAGCACACAGTACTCCAGGTGTGGTCACATCACAGCACACAGTACTCCAGGTGTGGTCACATCACAGCACACAGTACTCCAGGTGTGGTCACATCACAGCACACAGTACTCCAGGTGTGGTCACATCACAGCACACAATACTCCAGGTGTGGTCACATCACAGCACACAGTACTCCAGGTGTGGTCACATCACAGCACACAGTACTCCAGGTGTGGTCACACCAGCACACAGTACTCCAGGTGTGGTCACATCAGCACACAGTACTCCAGGTGTGGTCACATCACAGCACACAGTACTCCAGGTGTGGTCACACCACAGCACACAGTACTCCAGGTGTGGTCACATCACAGCACACAGTACTCCAGGTGTGGTCCCACCACAGCACACAGTACTCCAGGTGTGGTCCCACCTCAACACACAGTACTCCAGGTGTGGTCACATCAGCACACAGTACTCCAGGTGTGGTCACATCAGCACACAGTACTCCAGGTGTGGTCCCATCACAGCACACAGTACTCCAGGTGTGGTCCCATCACAGCACACAGTACTCCAGGTGTGGTCACACCAGCACACAGTACTCCAGGTGTGGTCACATCACAGCACACAGTACTCCAGGTGTGGTCACACCACAGCACACAGTACTCCAGGTGTGTCATACCAGCACACAGTACTCCAGGTGTGGTCACACCACAGCACACAGTACTCCAGGTGTGGTCACACCACAGCACACAGTACTCCAGGTGTGGTCACACCACAGCACACAGTACTCCAGGTGTGGTCACACCACAGCACACAGTACTCCAGGTGTGTCATACCAGCACACAGTACTCCAGGTGTGGTCACACCACAGCACACAGTACTCCAGGTGTGGTCACACCACAGCACACAGTACTCCAGGTGTGGTCACACCACAGCACACAGTACTCCAGGTGTGGTCCCATCACAGCACACAGTACTCCAGGTGTGGTCCCATCACAGCACACAGTACTCCAGGTGTGGTCACACCACAGCACACAGTACTCCAGGTGTGGTCACACCACAGCACACAGTACTCCAGGTGTGGTCACATCAGCACACAGTACTCCAGGTGTGGTCACACCACAGCACACAGTACTCCAGGTGTGGTCACATCACAGCACACAGTACTCCAGGTGTGGTCACACCACAGCACACAGTACTCCAGGTGTGTCATACCAGCACACAGTACTCCAGGTGTGGTCACACCACAGCACACAGTACTCCAGGTGTGGACACATCACAGCACACAGTACTCCAGGTGTGGTCACATCACAGCACACAGTACTCCAGGTGTGGACACATCAGCACACAGTACTCCAGGTGTGGACACATCACAGCACACAGTACTCCAGGTGTGGTCACATCACAGCACACAGTACTCCAGGTGTGGTCACACCACAGCACACAGTACTCCAGGTGTGGTCACATCACAGCACACAGTACTCCAGGTGTGGTCACACCACAGCACACAGTACTCCAGGTGTGGTCCCATCACAGCACACAGTACTCCAGGTGTGGTCCCATCACAGCACACAGTACTCCAGGTGTGGTCACATCACAGCACACAGTACTCCAGGTGTGGTCACACCACAGCACACAGTACTCCAGGTGTGGTCACATCAGCACACAGTACTCCAGGTGTGGTCACACCACAGCACACAGTACTCCAGGTGTGGTCACATCACAGCACACAGTACTCCAGGTGTGGACACATCACAGCACACAGTACTCCAGGTGTGGTCACATCACAACACACAGTACTCCAGGTGTGGTCACACCACAGCACACAGTACTCCAGGTGTGGTCACATCACAGCACACAGTACTCCAGGTGTGGACACATCAGCACACAGTACTCCAGGTGTGGTCACATCACAGCACACAGTACTCCAGGTGTGGTCACATCACAGCACACAGTTCTCCAGGTGTGGACACATCACAGCACGCAGTACTCCAGGTGTGGTCACATCACAGTACACAGTACTCCAGGTGTGGACACATCAGCACACAGTACTCCAGGTATGGACACATCACAGCACACAGTACTCCAGGTGTGGTCACATCACAGCACACAGTACTCCAGGTGTGGTCACATCAGCACACAGTACTCCAGGTGTGGTCACACCACAGCACACAGTACTCCAGGTGTGGTCACATCAGCACACAGTACTCCAGGTGTGGTCACACCACAGCACACAGTACTCCAGGTGTGGTCACATCAGCACACAGTACTCCAGGTGTGGTCACATCACAGCACACAGTACTCCAGGTGTGGTCACATCACAGCACACAGTACTCCAGGTGTGGTCCCATCACAGCACACAGTACTCCAGGTGTGGTCACATCACAGCACACAGTACTCCAGGTGTGGTCACATCACAGCACACAGTACTCCAGGTGTGGTCACACCACAGCACACAGTACTCCAGGTGTGGTCACATCACAGCACACAGTACTCCAGGTGTGGTCACATCACAGCACACAGTACTCCAGGTGTGGTCACATCAGCACACAGTACTCCAGGTGTGGTCACACCACAGCACACAGTACTCCAGGTGTGGTCACATCAACACACAGTACTCCAGGTGTTGTCACACCACAGCACACAGTACTCCAGGTGTGGTCACATCACAGCACACAGTACTCCAGGTGTGGACAAATCAGCAGACAGTACTCCAGGTGTGGACACATCACAGCACACAGTACTCCAGGTGTGGTCACATCACAGCACACAGTACTCCAGGTGTGGTCACACCACAGCACACAGTACTCCAGGTGTGGTCACATCACAGCACACAGTACTCCAGGTGTGGTCACATCACAGCACACAGTACTCCAGGTGTGGTCACATCAGCACACAGTACTCCAGGTGTTGTCACACCACAGCACACAGTACTCCAGGTGTGGACACATCACAGCACACAGTACTCCAGGTGTGGTCACATCACAGCACACAGTACTCCAGGTGTGGTGACACCACAGCACACAGTATTCCAGGTGTGGTCACACCACAGCACACAGTACTCCAGGTGTGGTCACACCACAGCACACAGTACTCCAGGTGTGGTCACATCACAGCACACAGTACTCCAGGTGTGGTCACACCACAGCACACAGTACTCCAGGTGTGGTCACACCACAGCACACAGTACTCCAGGTGTGGTCACACCACAGCACACAGTACTCCAGGTGTGGTCACATCACAGCACACAGTACTCCAGGTGTGGTCACACCACAGCACACAGTACTCCAGGTGTGGTCACACCACAGCACACAGTACTCCAGGTGTGGTCACACCACACCACACAGTACTCCAGGTGTGGTCACATCACAGCACACAGTACTCCAGGTGTGGTCACATCACAGCACACAGTACTCCAGGTGTGGTCACATCACAGAACACAGTACTCCAGGTGTGGTCACACCACAGCACACAGTACTCCAGGTGTGGTCACACCACAGCACACAGTACTCCAGGTGTGGTCACACCACAGCACACAGTACTCCAGGTGTGGTCACACCACACCACACAGTACTCCAGGTGTGGTCACACCACACCACACAGTACTCCAGGTGTGGTCACATCACAGCACACAGTACTCCAGGTGTGGTCACATCACAGCACACAGTACTCCAGGTGTGGTCACATCACAGCACACAGTACTCCAGGTGTGGTCACACCAGCACACAGTACGCCAGGTGTGGTAACATCACAGCACACAGTACTCCAGGTGTGGTCACACCACAGCACACAGTACTCCAGGTGTGGTCACACCAGCACACAGTACTCCAGGTGTGGTCACATCACAGCACACAGTACTCCAGGTGTGGTCACATCACAGCACACAGTACTCCAGGTGTGGACACATCACAGCACACAGTACTCCAGGTGTGGTCACATCACAGCACACAGTACTCCAGGTGTGGTCACATCACAGCACACAGTACTCCAGGTGTGGTCACATCACAGCACACAGTACTCCAGGTGTGGTCACACCAGCACACAGTACGCCAGGTGTGGTAACATCACAGCACACAGTACTCCAGGTGTGGTCACACCACAGCACACAGTACTCCAGGTGTGGTCACACCAGCACACAGTACTCCAGGTGTGGTCACATCACAGCACACAGTACTCCAGGTGTGGACAAATCAGCAGACAGTACTCCAGGTGTGGACACATCACAGCACACAGTACTCCAGGTGTGGTCACATCACAGCACACAGTACTCCAGGTGTGGTCACATCACAGCACACAGTACTCCAGGTGTGGTCACATCAGCACACAGTACTCCAGGTGTGGTCACATCACAGCACACAGTACTCCAGGTGTGGTCACACCACAGCACACTGTACTCCAGGTGTGGTCACATCACAGCACACAGTACTCCAGGTGTGGTCACACCACAGCACACAGTACCCCAGGTGTGGTCACACCAGCACACAGTACTCCAGGTGTGGTCACATCACAGCACACAGTACTCCAGGTGTGGTCACACCACAGCACACAGTACTCCAGGTGTGGTCACACCACAGCACACAGTACTCCAGGTGTGGTCACATTCCAGCACACAGTACTCCAGGTGTGGTCACATCAGCACACAGTACTCCAGGTGTGGTCACATCACAACACACAGTACTCCAGGTGTGGTCACATCACAACACACAGTACTCCAGGTGTGGACACATCATAGCACACAGTACTCCAGGTGTGGTCACATCACAGCACACAGTACTCCAGGTTTGGACACATCAGCACACAGTACTCCAGGTGTGGACACATCACAGCACACAGTACTCCAGGTGTGGTCACATCAGCACACAGTACTCCAGGTGTGGTCACACCACAGCACACAGTACTCCAGGTGTGGTCACATCACAACACACAGTACTCCAGGTGTGGTCACATCACAGCACACAGTACTCCAGGTGTGGTCACATCACAGCACACAGTACTCCAGGTGTGGTCACACCACAGCACACAGTACTCCAGGTGTGGTCACACCTCAACAGACAGTACTCCAGGTGTGGTCACACCACAGCACACAGTACTCCAGGTGTGGTCACACCACAGCACACAGTACTCCAGGTGTGGTCACACCTCAACACACAGTACTCCAGGTGTGGTCACACCACAGCACACAGTACTCCAGGTGTGGTCACACCTCAACACACAGTACTCCAGGTGTGGTCACACCACAGCACACAGTACTCCAGGTGTGGTCACATCACAACACACAGTACTCCAGGTGTGGTCACATCACAGCACACAGTACTCCAGGTGTGGTCACACCACAGCACACAGTACTCCAGGTGTGGTCACATCACAGCACACAGTACTCCAGGTGTGGTCACATCAGCACACAGTACTCCAGGTGTGGTCACACCACAGGACACGGTACTCCAGGTGTGGTCACATCACAGCACACAGGACTCCAGGTGTGGTCACATCAGCACACAGTACTCCAGGTGTGGTCACATCACAACACACAGTACTCCAGGTGTGGTCACATCAGCACACAGTACTCCAGGTGTGGTCACACCACAGCACACAGTACTCCAGGTGTGGTCACATCAGCACACAGTACTCCAGGTGTGGTCACATCACAGCACACAGTACTCCAGGTGTGGACACATCAGCACACAGTACTCCAGGTGTGGTCACATCAGCACACAGTACTCCAGGTGTGGACACATCAGCACACAGTACTCCAGGTGTGGACACATCAGCACACAGTACTCCAGGTGTGGACACATCAGCACACAGTACTCCAGGTGTGGACACATCAGCACACAGTACTCCAGGTGTGGTCACATCACAGCACACAGTACTCCAGGTGTGGTCACATCACAGCACACAGTACTCCAGATGTGGTGACATCAGCACACAGTACTCCAGGTGTGGACACATCAGCACACAGTACTCCAGGTGTGGTCACATCACAGCACACAGTACTCCAGGTGTGGACACATCAGCACACAGTACTCCAGGTGTGGACACATCAGCACACAGTACTCCAGGTGTGGTCACATCACAGCACACAGTACTCCAGGTGTGGACACATCAGCACACAGTACTCCAGGTGTGGACACATCAGCACACAGTACTCCAGGTGTGGTCACACCACAGCACACAGTACTCCAGGTGTGGACACATCAGCACACAGTACTCCAGGTGTGGTCACACCACGGCACACAGTACTCCAGGTGTGGTCACATCAGCACACAGTACTCCAGATGTGTTCACATCAGCACACAGTACTCCAGGTGTGGTCACACAACAGCACACTGTACTCCAGGTGTGGTCACATCACAGCACACAGTACTCCAGGTGTGGTCACACCACAGCACACAGTACTCCAGGTGTGGTCACACCACAGCACACAGTACTCCAGGTGTGGACACATCAGCACACAGTACTCCAGGTGTGGTCACATCAGCACACAGTACTCCAGGTGTGGTCACACCACAGCCCACAGTACTCCAGGTGTGGTCACATCACAGCACACAGTACTCCAGGTGTGGTCACATCACAGCACACAGTACTCCAGGTGTGGTCACATCACAGCACACAGTACTCCAGGTGTGGTCACATCAGCACACAGTACTCCAGGTGTGGTCACATCACAGCACACAGTACTCCAGGTGTGGTCACATCACAGCACACAGTACTCCAGGTGTGGTCACATCAGCACACAGTACTCCAGGTGTGGTCACACCACAGCACACAGTACTCCAAGTGTGGACACATCACAGCACACAGTCCTCCAGGTGTGGACACATCACAGCACACAGTACTCCAGGTGTGGTCACACCACAGCACACAGTACTCCAGGTGTGGACACATCACAGCACACAGTACTCCAGGTGTGGTCATATCACAGCACACAGTACTCCAGGTGTGGTCACATCACAGCACACAGTACTCCAGGTGTGGTCACACCACAGCACACAGTACTCCAGGTGTGTTCACATCACAGCACACAGTACTCCAGGTGTGGACACATCACAGCACACAGTACTCCAGGTGTGGTCACACCACAGCACACAGTACTCCAAGTGTGGACACATCACAGCACACAGTCCTCCAGGTGTGGACACATCACAGCACACAGTACTCCAGGTGTGGTCACACCACAGCACACAGTACTCCAGGTGTGGTCACACCACAGCACACAGTACTCCAGGTGTGTTCACATCACAGCACACAGTACTCCAGGTGTGGACACATCACAGCACACAGTACTCCAGGTGTGTTCACATCACAGCACACAGTACTCCAGGTGTGGACACATCACAGCACACAGTACTCCAGGTGTGGTCACACCAGCACACAGTACTCCAGGTGTGGTCACACCTCAACACACAGTACTCCAGGTGTGGTCACACCAGCACACAGTACTCCAGGTGTGGTCACACCTCAACACACAGTACTCCAGGTGTGGTCCCATCACAGCACACAGTACTCCAGGTGTGGTCACATCAACACACAGTACTCCAGGTGTGGTCACATCACAGCACACAGTACTCCAGGTGTGGTGACACCACAGCACACAGTACTCCAGGTGTGGTCACACCTCAACACACAGTACTCCAGGTGTGGTCAGATCACAGCACACAGTACTCCAGGTGTGGTCACACCACAGCACACAGTACTCCAGGTGTGGTCACATCAACACACAGTACTCCAGGTGTGGTCACATCACAGCACACAGTACTCCAGGTGTGGTGACACCACAGCACACAGTACTCCAGGTGTGGTCACACCTCAACACACAGTACTCCAGGTGTGGTCAGATCACAGCACACAGTACTCCAGGTGTAGTCACATCACAGCACACAGTACTCCAAGTGTGGACACATCACAGCACACAGTACTCCAGGTGTGGTCACACCACAGCACACAGTACTCCAGGTGTGGACACATCAGCACACAGTACTCCAGGTGTGGTCACACCACAGCACACAGTACTCCAGGTGTGGTCACATCACAGCACACAGTACTCCAGGTGTGGTCACACCACAGCACACAGTACTCCAAGTGTGGACACATCACATCACACAGTACACCAGATGTGGTCACACCACAGCACACAGTACTCCAGGTGTGGACACATCAGCACACAGTACTCCAGGTGTGGTCACACCACAGCACACAGTACTCCAGGTGTGGTCACATCACAGCACACAGTACTCCAGGTGTGGTCACACCACAGCACACAGTACTCCAGGTGTGGACACATCAGCACACAGTACTCCAGGTGTGGTCACACCACAGCACACAGTAATCCAGGTGTGGTCACACCACGGCACACAGTACTCCAGGTGTGGTCACATCACAGCACACAGTACTCCAGGTTTGGACACATCAGCACACAGTACTCCAGGTGTGGACACATCACAGCACACAGTACTCCAGGTGTGGACACATCAGCACACAGTACTCCAGGTGTGGTCACATCACAGCACACAGTACTCCAGGTGTGGTCACACCACAGCACACAGTACTCCAGGTGTGGTCACATCACAACACACAGTACTCCAGGTGTGGTCACATCACAGCACACAGTACTCCAGGTGTGGTCACACCACAGCACACAGTACTCCAGGTGTGGTCACATCACAACACACAGTACTCCAGGTGTGGTCACATCACAGCACACAGTACTCCAGGTGTGGTCACATCACAGCACACAGTACTCCAGGTGTGGTCACACCACAGCACACAGTACTCCAGGTGTGGTCACACCTCAACACACAGTACTCCAGGTGTGGTCACACCACAGCACACAGTACTCCAGGTGTGGTCACACCACAGCACACAGTACTCCAGGTGTGGTCACACCTCAACACACAGTACTCCAGGTGTGGTCACACCACAGCACACAGTACTCCAGGTGTGGTCACACCTCAACACACAGTACTCCAGGTGTGGTCACACCTCAACACACAGTACTCCAGGTGTGGTCACACCACAGCACACAGTACTCCAGGTGTGGTCACATCACAACACACAGTACTCCAGGTGTGGTCACATCACAGCACACAGTACTCCAGGTGTGGTCACACCACAGCACACAGTACTCCAGGTGTGGTCACATCACAGCACACAGTACTCCAGGTGTGGTCACATCAGCACACAGTACTCCAGGTGTGGTCACACCACAGGACACGGTACTCCAGGTGTGGTCACATCACAGCACACAGGACTCCAGGTGTGGTCACATCAGCACACAGTACTCCAGGTGTGGTCACATCACAACACACAGTACTCCAGGTGTGGTCACATCAGCACACAGTACTCCAGGTGTGGTCACACCACAGCACACAGTACTCCAGGTGTGGTCACATCAGCACACAGTACTCCAGGTGTGGTCACATCACAGCACACAGTACTCCAGGTGTGGACACATCAGCACACAGTACTCCAGGTGTGGTCACATCACAGCACACAGTACTCCAGGTGTGGACACATCAGCACACAGTACTCCAGGTGTGGACACATCAGCACACAGTACTCCAGGTGTGGTCACATCACAGCACACAGTACTCCAGGAGTGGTCACATCACAGCACACAGTACTCCAGGTGTGGTCACATCACAGCACACAGTACTCCAGATGTGGTGACATCAGCACACAGTACTCCAGGTGTGGTCACATCACAGCACACAGTACTCCAGGTGTGGACACATCAGCACACAGTACTCCAGGTGTGGACACATCAGCACACAGTACTCCAGGTGTGGTCACATCACAGCACACAGTACTCCAGGTGTGGACACATCAGCACACAGTACTCCAGGTGTGGTCACACCACAGCACACAGTACTCCAGGTGTGGACACATCAGCACACAGTACTCCAGGTGTGGTCACACCACGGCACACAGTACTCCAGGTGTGGTCACATCAGCACACAGTACTCCAGATGTGTTCACATCAGCACACAGTACTCCAGGTGTGGTCACACAACAGCACACTGTACTCCAGGTGTGGTCACATCACAGCACACAGTACTCCAGGTGTGGTCACACCACAGCACACAGTACTCCAGGTGTGGTCACACCACAGCACACAGTACTCCAGGTGTGGACACATCAGCACACAGTACTCCAGGTGTGGTCACATCAGCACACAGTACTCCAGGTGTGGTCACACCACAGCACACAGTACTCCAGGTGTGGTCACATCACAGCACACAGTACTCCAGGTGTGGTCACATCACAGCACACAGTACTCCAGGTGTGGTCACATCAGCACACAGTACTCCAGGTGTGGTCACACCACAGCACACAGTACTCCAGGTGTGGTCACACCACAGCACACAGTACTCCAAGTGTGGACACATCACAGCACACAGTCCTCCAGGTGTGGACACATCACAGCACACAGTACTCCAGGTGTGGTCACACCACAGCACACAGTACTCCAGGTGTGGTCACACCACAGCACACAGTACTCCAGGTGTGTTCACATCACAGCACACAGTACTCCAGGTGTGGTCATATCACAGCACACAGTACTCCAGGTGTGGACACATCACAGCACACAGTACTCCAGGTGTGGACACATCACAGCACACAGTACTCCAGGTGTGGTCATATCACAGCACACAGTACTCCAGGTGTGGTCACACCAGCACACAGTACTCCAGGTGTGGTCACACCTCAACACACAGTACTCCAGGTGTGGTCACACCAGCACACAGTACTCCAGGTGTGGTCACACCTCAACACACAGTACTCCAGGTGTGGTCCCATCACAGCACACAGTACTCCAGGTGTGGTCACATCACAGCACACAGTACTCCAGGTGTGGTCACACCACAGCACACAGTACTCCAGGTGTGGTCACATCAACACACAGTACTCCAGGTGTGGTCACATCACAGCACACAGTACTCCAGGTGTGGTGACACCACAGCACACAGTACTCCAGGTGTGGTCACACCTCAACACACAGTACTCCAGGTGTGGTCAGATCACAGCACACAGTACTCCAGGTGTAGTCACATCACAGCACACAGTACTCCAAGTGTGGACACATCACAGCACACAGTACTCCAGGTGTGGTCACACCACAGCACACAGTACTCCAGGTGTGGACACATCAGCACACAGTACTCCAGGTGTGGTCACACCACAGCACACAGTACTCCAGGTGTGGTCACATCACAGCACACAGTACTCCAGGTGTGGTCACACCACAGCACACAGTACTCCAAGTGTGGACACATCACATCACACAGTACTCCAGGTGTGGTCACACCACAGCACACAGTACTCCAGGTGTGGACACATCAGCACACAGTACTCCAGGTGTGGTCACACCACAGCACACAGTACTCCAGGTGTGGTCACATCACAGCACACAGTACTCCAGGTGTGGTCACACCACAGCACACAGTACTCCAGGTGTGGACACATCAGCACACAGTACTCCAGGTGTGGTCACACCACAGCACACAGTAATCCAGGTGTGGTCACACCACGGCACACAGTACTCCAGGTGTGGTCACATCACAGCACACAGTACTCCAGGTGTGGTCACATCACAGCACACAGTACTCCAGGTGTGGACACATCAGCACACAGTACTCCAGGTGTGGTCACACCACAGCACACAGTACTCCAGGTGTGGTCACATCACAGCACACAGTACTCCAGGTGTGGTCACACCACAGCACACAGTACTCCAGGTGTGGTCACATCACAGCACACAGTACTCCAGGTGTGGTCACATCACAGCACACAGTACTCCAAGTGTGGACACATCACAGCACACAGTACTCCAGGTGTGGACACATCAGCACACAGTACTCCAGGTGTGGTCACACCACAGCACACAGTACTCCAGGTGTGGTCACATCACAGCACACAGTACTCCAGGTGTGGTCACACCACAGCACACAGTACTCCAGGTGTGGACACATCACAGCACACAGTACTCCAGGTGTGGTCACATCACAGCACACAGTACTCCAGGTGTGGTCACATCACAGCACACAGTACTCCAAGTGTGGACACATCACAGCACACAGTACTCCAGGTGTGGTCACACCACAGCACACAGTACTCCAGTTGTGGACACATCAGCACACAGTACTCCAGGTGTGGTCACACGACAGCACACAGTACTCCAGGTGTGGTCACATCACAGCACACAGTACTCCAGGTGTGGACACATCACAGCACACAGTCCTCCAGGTGTGGACACATCACAGCACACAGTACTCCAGGTGTGGTCACATCACAGCACACAGTACTCCAGGTGTGGTCACATCACAGCACACAGTACTCCAGGTGTGGTCACATCAGCACACAGTCCTCCAGGTGTGGTCACACCACAGCACACAGTACTCCAAGTGTGGACACATCACAGCACACAGTCCTCCAGGTGTGGACACATCACAGCACACAGTACTCCAAGTGTGGACACATCACATCACACAGTACTCCAGGTGTGGTCACACCACAGCACACAGTACTCCAGGTGTGGTCACACCACAGCACACAGTACTCCAGGTGTGGTCACACCACAGCACACAGTACTCCAGGTGTGTTCACATCACAGCACACAGTACTCCAGGTGTGGTCATATCACAGCACACAGTACTCCAGGTGTGGACACATCACAGCACACAGTACTCCAGGTGTGGACACATCACAGCACACAGTACTCCAGGTGTGGTCACACCAGCACACAGTACTCCAGGTGTGGTCACACCTCAACACACAGTACTCCAGGTGTGGTCACACCAGCACACAGTACTCCAGGTGTGGTCACACCTCAACACACAGTACTCCAGGTGTGGTCCCATCACAGCACACAGTACTCCAGGTGTGGTCACATCACAGCACACAGTACTCCAGGTGTGGTCACACCACAGCACACAGTACTCCAGGTGTGGTCACATCAACACACAGTACTCCAGGTGTGGTCACATCACAGCACACAGTACTCCAGGTGTGGTGACACCACAGCACACAGTACTCCAGGTGTGGTCACACCTCAACACACAGTACTCCAGGTGTGGTCAGATCACAGCACACAGTACTCCAGGTGTAGTCACATCACAGCACACAGTACTCCAAGTGTGGACACATCACAGCACACAGTACTCCAGGTGTGGTCACACCACAGCACACAGTACTCCAGGTGTGGACACATCAGCACACAGTACTCCAGGTGTGGTCACACCACAGCACACAGTACTCCAGGTGTGGTCACATCACAGCACACAGTACTCCAGGTGTGGTCACACCACAGCACACAGTACTCCAAGTGTGGACACATCACATCACACAGTACTCCAGGTGTGGTCACACCACAGCACACAGTACTCCAGGTGTGGACACATCAGCACACAGTACTCCAGGTGTGGTCACACCACAGCACACAGTACTCCAGGTGTGGTCACATCACAGCACACAGTACTCCAGGTGTGGTCACACCACAGCACACAGTACTCCAGGTGTGGACACATCAGCACACAGTACTCCAGGTGTGGTCACACCACAGCACACAGTAATCCAGGTGTGGTCACACCACGGCACACAGTACTCCAGGTGTGGTCACATCACAGCACACAGTACTCCAGGTGTGGTCACACCACAGCACACAGTACTCCAGGTGTGGACACATCAGCACACAGTACTCCAGGTGTGGTCACACCACAGCACACAGTACTCCAGGTGTGGTCACATCACAGCACACAGTACTCCAGGTGTGGTCACACCACAGCACACAGTACTCCAGGTGTGGTCACATCACAGCACACAGTACTCCAGGTGTGGTCACACCACAGCACACAGTACTCCAGGTGTGGACACATCAGCACACAGTACTCCAGGTGTGGTCACACGACAGCACACAGTACTCCAGGTGTGGTCACATCACAGCACACAGTACTCCAGGTGTGGTCACACCACAGCACACAGTACTCCAGTTGTGGACACATCAGCACACAGTACTCCAGGTGTGGTCACACGACAGCACACAGTACTCCAGGTGTGGTCACATCACAGCACACAGTACTCCAGGTGTGGTCACACCACAGCACACAGTACTCCAGGTGTGGTCACACCACAGCACACAGTACTCCAGGTGTGGACACATCAGCACACAGTACTCCAGGTGTGGTCACACCACAGCACACAGTAATCCAGGTGTGGTCACACCACGGCACACAGTACTCCAGGTGTGGTCACATCACAGCACACAGTACTCCAGGTGTGGTCACACCACAGCACACAGTACTCCAGGTGTGGTCACACCACAGCACACAGTACTCCAGGTGTGGTCACACCACAGCACACAGTACTCCAGGTGTGGTCACACCAGCACACAGTACTCCAGGTGTGGTCACATCACAGCACACAGTACTCCAGGTGTGGTCACACCACAGCACACAGTACTCCAGGTGTGGTCCCATCACAGCACACAGTACTCCAGGTGTGGTCACATCACAGCACACAGTACTCCAGGTGTGGTCACACCACAGCACACAGTACTCCAGGTGTGGTCACATCAGCACACAGTATTCCAGGTGTGGTCACATCAGCACACAGTACTCCAGGTGTGGTCACACCACAGCATACAGTACTCCAGGTGTGGTCACATCACAGCACACAGTACTCCAAGTGTGGACACATCACAGCACACAGTACTCCAGGTGTGGACACATCACAGCACACAGTACTCCAGGTGTGGTCACACCACAGCACACAGTACTCCAGGTGTGGTCATATCACAGCACACAGTACTCCAGGTGTGGTCACATCACAGCACACAGTACTCCAGGTGTGGTCACATCAGCACACAGTACTCCAGGTGTGGACACATCAGCACACAGTACTCCAGGTGTGGTCACATCACAGCACACAGTACTCCAGGTGTGGACACATCAGCACACAGTACTCCAGGTGTGGACACATCAGCACACAGTACTCCAGGTGTGGTCACACCACGGCACACAGTACTCCAGGTGTGGTCACATCAGCACACAGTACTCCAGATGTGGTCACATCAGCACACAGTACTCCAGGTGTGGTCACACAACAGCACACTGTACTCCAGGTGTGGTCACATCACAGCACACAGTACTCCAGGTGTGGTCACACCACAGCACACAGTACTCCAGGTGTGGTCACATCAGCACACAGTACTCCAGGTGTGGACACATCAGCACACAGTACTCCAGGTGTGGTCACACCACGGCACACAGTACTCCAGGTGTGGTCACATCAGCACACAGTACTCCAGATGTGGTCACATCAGCACACAGTACTCCAGGTGTGGTCACACAACAGCACACTGTACTCCAGGTGTGGTCACATCACAGCACACAGTACTCCAGGTGTGGTCACACAACAGCACACTGTACTCCAGGTGTGGTCACATCACAGCACACAGTACTCCAGGTGTGGTCACACCACAGCACACAGTACTCCAGGTGTGGTCACACCACAGCACACAGTACTCCAGGTGTGGACACATCAGCACACAGTACTCCAGGTGTGGTCACACCACAGCACACAGTACTCCAGGTGTGGTCACATCACAGCACACAGTACTCCAGGTGTGGTCACATCACAGCACACAGTACTCCAGGTGTGGTCATATCACAGCACACAGTACTCCAAGTGTGGACACATCACAGCACACAGTACTCCAGGTGTGGTCACATCACAGCACACAGTACTCCAGGTGTGGTCACATCACAGCACACAGTACTCCAGGTGTGGTCACACCAGCACACAGTACTCCAGGTGTGGTCACACCACAGCACACAGTACTCCAGGTGTGGTCACACCAGCACACAGTACTCCAGGTGTGGTCACACCACAGCACACAGTACTCCAGGTGTGGTCACACCACAGCACACAGTACTCCAGGTGTGGTCCCATCACAGCACACAGTACTCCAGGTGTGGTCACACCACACCACACAGTACTCCAGGTGTGGTCACACCACAGCACACAGTACTCCAGGTGTGGTCACACCACAGCACACAGTACTCCAGGTGTGGTCCCATCACAGCACACAGTACTCCAGGTGTGGTCACACCACACCACACAGTACTCCAGGTGTGGTCACACCACAGCACACAGTACTCCAGGTGTGGTCACACCACAGCACACAGTACTCCAGGTGTGGTCACACCTCAACACACAGTACTCCAGGTGTGGTCAGATCACAGCACACAGTACTCCAGGTGTGGTCACACCTCAACACACAGTACTCCAGGTGTGGTCACATCTCAGCACACAGTACTCCAGGTGTGGTCACACCAGCACACAGTACTCCAGGTGTGGTCACACCACAGCACACAGTACTCCAGGTGTGGTCACATCACAGCACACAGTACTCCAGGTGTGGTCACACCACAGCACACAGTACTCCAGGTGTGGACACATCAGCACACAGTACTCCAGGTGTGGTCACACCACAGCACACAGTACTCCAGGTGTGGTCACATCAACACACAGTACTCCAGGTGTGGTCACACCACAGCACACAGTACTCCAGGTGTGGTCACATCACAGCACACAGTACTCCAGGTGTGGACACATCAGCACACAGTACTCCAGGTGTGGTCACACCACAGCACACAGTACTCCAGGTGTGGTCACATCAACACACAGTACTCCAGGTGTGGTCACACCACAGCACACAGTACTCCAGGTGTGGTCACATCACAGCACACAGTACTCCAGGTGTGGTCACACCACAGCACACAGTACTCCAGGTGTGGTCACATCACAGCACACAGTACTCCAGGTGTGGTCACACCACAGCACACAGTACTCCAGGTGTGGTCACATCACAACACACAGTACTCCAGGTGTGGTCACATCAGCACACAGTACTCCAGGTGTGGACACATCAGCACACAGTACTCCAGGTGTGGTCACATCACAGCACACAGTACTCCAGGTGTGGACACATCAGCACACAGTACTCCAGGTGTGGACACATCAGCACACAGTACTCCAGGTGTGGTCACACCACAGCACACAGTACTCCAGGTGTGGACACATCAGCACACAGTACTCCAGGTGTGGACACATCACAGCACACAGTACTCCAGGTGTGGTCACATCACAACACACAGTACTCCAGGTGTGGTCACATCACAACACACAGTACTCCAGGTGTGGTCACATCAGCACACAGTACTCCAGGTGTGGACACATCAGCACACAGTACTCCAGGTGTGGTCACATCACAGCACACAGTACTCCAGGTGTGGACACATCAGCACACAGTACTCCAAGTGTGGACACACCACAGCACACAGTACTCCAAGTGTGGACACATCACAGCACACAGTACTCCAGGTGTGGTCACATCACAGCACACAGTACTCCAGGTGTGGTCACATCACAGCACACAGTACTCCAGGTGTGGTCACATCAGCACACAGTACTCCAGGTGTGGACACATCACAGCACACAGTACTCCAGGTGTGGTCACACCACAGCACACAGTACTCCAGGTGAGGTCACACCTCAACACACAGTACTCCAGGTGTGGTCACATCACAACACACAGTACTCCAGGTGTGGTCACATCACAGCACACAGTACTCCAGGTGTGGTCACATCACAGCACACAGTACTCCAGGTGTGGTCACACCACAGCACACAGTACTCCAGGTGTGGTCACACCTCAACACACAGTACTCCAGGTGTGGTCACACCACAGCACACAGTACTCCAGGTGTGGTCACACCACAGCACACAGTACTCCAGGTGTGGTCACACCTCAACACACAGTACTCCAGGTGTGGTCACATCACAGCACACAGTACTCCAGGTGTGGTCACACCACAGCACACAGTACTCCAGGTGTGGTCACATCACAACACACAGTACTCCAGGTGTGGTCACATCACAGCACACAGTACTCCAGGTGTGGTCACACCACAGCACACAGTACTCCAGGTGTGGTCACATCACAGCACACAGTACTCCAGGTGTGGTCACACCACAGCACACAGTACTCCAGGTGTGGTCACACCACAGCACACAGTACTCCAGGTGTGGTCACATCACAGCACACAGTACTCCAGGTGTGGACACATCACAGCACACAGTACTCCAGGTGTGGTCACATCAGCACACAGTACTCCAGGTGTGGTCACACCACAGGACACGGTACTCCAGGTGTGGTCACATCACAACACACAGTACTCCAGGTGTGGTCACATCAGCACACAGTACTCCAGGTGTGGTCACATCACAACACACAGTACTCCAGGTGTGGTCACATCAGCACACAGTACTCCAGGTGTGGTCACATCAGCACACAGTACTCCAGGTGTGGTCACACCACAGCACACAGTACTCCAGGTGTGGTCACATCAGCACACAGTACTCCAGGTGTGGTCACATCACAGCACACAGTACTCCAGGTGTGGACACATCAGCACACAGTACTCCAGGTGTGGTCACATCACAGCACACAGTACTCCAGGTGTGGACACATCAGCACACAGTACTCCAGGTGTGGACACATCAGCACACAGTACTCCAGGTGTGGTCACATCACAGCACACAGTACTCCAGGTGTGGTCACATCACAGCACACAGTACTCCAGATGTGGTCACATCAGCACACAGTACTCCAGGTGTGGACACATCAGCACACAGTACTCCAGGTGTGGTCACATCACAGCACACAGTACTCCAGGTGTGGACACATCAGCACACAGTACTCCAGGTGTGGACACATCAGCACACAGTACTCCAGGTGTGGTCACATCACAGCACACAGTACTCCAGGTGTGGACACATCAGCACACAGTACTCCAGGTGTGGACACATCAGCACACAGTACTCCAGGTGTGGTCACACCACAGCACACAGTACTCCAGGTGTGGACACATCAGCACACAGTACTCCAGGTGTGGTCACACCACAGCACACAGTACTCCAGGTGTGGTCACATCAGCACACAGTACTCCAGATGTGGTCACATCAGCACACAGTACTCCAGGTGTGGTCACATCAGCACACAGTACTCCAGGTGTGGACACATCAGCACACAGTACTCCAGGTGTGGTCACATCACAGCACACAGTACTCCAGGTGTGGACACATCAGCACACAGTACTCCAGGTGTGGACACATCAGCACACAGTACTCCAGGTGTGGTCACACCACAGCACACAGTACTCCAGGTGTGGACACATCAGCACACAGTACTCCAGGTGTGGTCACACCACGGCACACAGTACTCCAGGTGTGGTCACATCAGCACACAGTACTCCAGATGTGGTCACATCAGCACACAGTACTCCAGGTGTGGTCACACAACAGCACACTGTACTCCAGGTGTGGTCACATCACAGCACACAGTACTCCAGGTGTGGTCACACCACAGCACACAGTACTCCAGGTGTGGTCACACCACAGCACACAGTACTCCAGGTGTGGACACATCAGCACACAGTACTCCAGGTGTGGTCACATCAGCACACAGTACTCCAGGTGTGGTCACACCACAGCACACAGTACTCCAGGTGTGGACACATCACAGCACACAGTACTCCAGGTGTGGACACATCACAGCACACAGTACTCCAGGTGTGGTCACACCACAGCACACAGTACTCCAGGTGTGGTCACACCACAGCACACAGTACTCCAGGTGTGGTCATATCACAGCACACAGTACTCCAGGTGTGGACACATCACAGCACACAGTACTCCAGTGTGGTCACACCACAGCACACAGTACTCCAGGTGTGGTCACACCACAGCACACAGTACTCCAGGTGTGGTCACACCACAGCACACAGTACTCCAGGTGTGGTCACACCACAGCACACAGTACTCCAGGTGTGGTCATATCACAGCACACAGTACTCCAGGTGTGGACACATCACAGCACACAGTACTCCAAGTGTGGACACATCACAGCACACAGTACTCCAGGTGTGGTCACACCACAGCACACAGTACTCCAGGTGTGGTCACACCACAGCACACAGTACTCCAGGTGTGGTCACACCACAGCACACAGTACTCCAGGTGTGGTCACACCACAGCACACAGTACTCCAGGTGTGGTCATATCACAGCACACAGTACTCCAGGTGTGGACACATCACAGCACACAGTACTCCAGGTGTGGTCATATCACAGCACACAGTACTCCAGGTGTGGTCACACCAGCACACAGTACTCCAGGTGTGGTCACACCTCAACACACAGTACTCCAGGTGTGGTCCCATCACAGCACACAGTACTCCAGGTGTGGTCACACCACAGCACACAGTACTCCAGGTGTGGTCACATCAACACACAGTACTCCAGGTGTGGTCACATCACAGCACACAGTACTCCAGGTGTGGTCACACCACAGCACACAGTACTCCAGGTGTGGTCACACCTCAACACACAGTACTCCAGGTGTGGTCAGATCACAGCACACAGTACTCCAGGTGTGGTCACATCACAGCACACAGTACTCCAAGTGTGGACACATCACAGCACACAGTACTCCAGGTGTGGACACATCACAGCACACAGTACTCCAGGTTTGGTCACATCACAGCACACAGTACTCCAGGTGTGGTCACATCACAGCACACAGTACTCCAAGTGTGGACACATCACAGCACACAGTACTCCAGGTGTGGACACATCACAGCACACAGTACTCCAGGTGTGGACACATCACAGCACACAGTACTCCAGGTGTGGACACATCAGCACACAGTACTCCAGGTGTGGTCACACCACAGCACACAGTAATCCAGGTGTGGTCACATCACAGCACACAGTACTCCAGGTGTGGTCACACCACAGCACACAGTACTCCAGGTGTGGTCACATCACAGCACACAGTACTCCAGGTGTGGTCACACCAGCACACAGTACTCCAGGTGTGGTCACATCACAGCACACAGTACTCCAGGTGTGGTCACACCACAGCACACAGTACTCCAGGTGTGTCACACCAGCACACAGTACTCCAGGTGTGGTCACACCACAGCACACAGTACTCCAGGTGTGGTCACACCACAGCACACAGTACTCCAGGTGTGGTCACACCACAGCACACAGTACTCCAGGTGTGGTCACACCAGCACACAGTACTCCAGGTGTGGTCACATCACAGCACACAGTACTCCAGGTGTGGTCACACCACAGCACACAGTACTCCAGGTGTGGTCCCATCACAGCACACAGTACTCCAGGTGTGGTCACATCACAGCACACAGTACTCCAGGTGTGGTCACATCAGCACACAGTACTCCAGGTGTGGTCACATCACAGCACACAGTACTCCAGGTGTGGTCACATCAGCACACAGTACTCCAGGTGTGGTCACATCAGCACACAGTACTCCAGGTGTGGTCACACCACAGCATACAGTACTCCAGGTGTGGTCACATCACAGCACACAGTACTCCAAGTGTGGACACATCACAGCACACAGTACTCCAGGTGTGGACACATCACAGCACACAGTACTCCAGGTGTGGTCACACCACAGCACACAGTACTCCAGGTGTGGTCATATCACAGCACACAGTACTCCAGGTGTGGTCACATCACAGCACACAGTACTCCAGGTGTGGTCACATCAGCACACAGTACTCCAGGTGTGGACACATCAGCACACAGTACTCCAGGTGTGGTCACATCACAGCACACAGTACTCCAGGTGTGGACACATCAGCACACAGTACTCCAGGTGTGGTCACATCACAGCACACAGTACTCCAGGTGTGGACACATCAGCACACAGTACTCCAGGTGTGGACACATCAGCACACAGTACTCCAGGTGTGGTCACACCACAGCACACAGTACTCCAGGTGTGGACACATCAGCACACAGTACTCCAGGTGTGGTCACACCACAGCACACAGTACTCCAGGTGTGGACACATCAGCACACAGTACTCCAGGTGTGGTCACACCACGGCACACAGTACTCCAGGTGTGGTCACATCAGCACACAGTACTCCAGATGTGGTCACATCAGCACACAGTACTCCAGGTGTGGTCACACAACAGCACACTGTACTCCAGGTGTGGTCACATCACAGCACACAGTACTCCAGGTGTGGTCACACCACAGCACACAGTACTCCAGGTGTGGTCACACCACAGCACACAGTACTCCAGGTGTGGACACATCAGCACACAGTACTCCAGGTGTGGTCACATCACAGCACACAGTACTCCAGGTGTGGTCACACCACAGCACACAGTACTCCAGATGTGGTCACACCACAGCACACAGTACTCCAGGTGTGGACACATCAGCACACAGTACTCCAGGTGTGGTCACATCACAGCACACAGTACTCCAGGTGTGGTCACACCACAGCACACAGTACTCCAGGTGTGGTCATATCACAGCACACAGTACTCCAGGTGTGGACACATCACAGCACACAGTACTCCAGGTGTGGTCACATCACAGCACACAGTACTCCAGGTGTGGTCACATCACAGCACACAGTACTCCAGGTGTGGTCACACCACAGCACACAGTACTCCAGGTGTGGTCACACCACACCACACAGTACTCCAGGTGTGGTCACACCACAGCACACAGTACTCCAGGTGTGGTCACACCACAGCACACAGTACTCCAGGTGTGGTCACACCTCAACACACAGTACTCCAGGTGTGGTCAGATCACAGCACACAGTACTCCAGGTGTGGTCACACCTCAACACACAGTACTCCAGGTGTGGTCAGATCACAGCACACAGTACTCCAGGTGTGGTCACACCACAGCACACAGTACTCCAGGTGTGGTCACATCACAGCACACAGTACTCCAGGTGTGGTCACACCACAGCACACAGTACTCCAGGTGTGGACACATCACAGCACACAGTACTCCAGGTGTGGTCACATCACAGCACACAGTACTCCAGGTGTGGTCACATCACAGCACACAGTACTCCAGGTGAGGTCACATCAGCACACAGTACTCCAGGTGTGGTCACATCACAGCACACAGTACTCCAGGTGTGGTCACACCAGCACACAGTACTCCAGGTGTGGTCACACCACAGCACACAGTACTCCAGGTGTGGTCACATCAACACACAGTACTCCAGGTGTGGTCACATCACAGCACACAGTACTCCAGGTGTGGTCACACCAGCACACAGTACTCCAGGTGTGGTCACACCACAGCACACAGTACTCCAGGTGTGGTCACATCAGCACACAGTACTCCAGGTGTGGACACATCACAGCACACAGTACTCCAGGTGTGGTCACACCTCAACACACAGTACTCCAGGTGTGGTCACATCACAGCACACAGTACTCCAGGTGTGGTCACACCACAGCACACAGTACTCCAGGTGTGGTCACACCACAGCACACAGTACTCCAAGTGTGGACACATCACAGCACACAGTACTCCAAGTGTGGACACATCACAGCACACAGTACTCCAGGTGTGGTCACATCACAGCACACAGTACTCCAGGTGTGGTCACATCACAGCACACAGTACTCCAGGTGTGGTCCCATCACAGCACACAGTACTCCAGGTGTGGTCACACCACAGCACACAGTACTCCAGGTGTGGACACATCAGCACACAGTACTCCAGGTGTGGTCACACCACAGCACACAGTACTCCAGGTGTGGACACATCAGCACACAGTACTCCAGGTGTGGTCACACCACAGCACACAGTACTCCAGGTGTGGTCACACCACAGCACACAGTAATCCAGGTGTGGTCACACCACAGCACACAGTACTCCAGGTGTGGACACATCAGCACACAGTACTCCAGGTGTGGTCACACCACAGCACACAGTACTCCAGGTGTGGTCACACCACAGCACACAGTACTCCAGGTGTGGTCACATCACAGCACACAGTACTCCAGGTGTGGTCACACCACAGCACACAGTACTCCAGGTGTGGTCACACCACAGCACACAATACTCCAGGTGTGGTCACATCACAGCACACAGTACTCCAGGTGTGGTCACACCACAGCACACAGTAATCCAGGTGTGGACACATCAGCACACAGTACTCCAGGTGTGGTCACATCACAGCACACAGTACTCCAGGTGTGGTCACACCACAGCACACAGTACTCCAGGTGTGGTCACACCACAGCACACAGTACTCCAGGTGTGGACACACCACAGCACACAGTACTCCAGGTGTGGTCACATCACAGCACACAGTACTCCAGGTGTGGTCACACCACAGCACACAGTAATCCAGGTGTGGTCACACCACGGCACACAGTACTCCAGGTGTGGTCACATCACAGCACACAGTACTCCAGGTGTGGTCACATCACAGCACACAGTACTCCAGGTGTGGTCACACCACAGCACACAGTACTCCAGGTGTGGACACATCAGCACACAGTACTCCAGGTGTGGTCACACCACAGCACACAGTACTCCAGGTGTGGTCACATCACAGCACACAGTACTCCAGGTGTGGTCACATCACAGCACACAGTACTCCAGGTGTGGTCACACCACAGCACACAGTACTCCAGGTGTGGTCACATCACAGCACACAGTACTCCAGGTGTGGTCACATCACAGCACACAGTACTCCAGGTGTGGTCACACCACAGCACACAGTACTCCAGGTGTGTCACACCAGCACACAGTACTCCAGGTGTGGTCACACCACAGCACACAGTACTCCAGGTGTGGTCCCATCACAGCACACAGTACTCCAGGTGTGGTCCCATCACAGCACACAGTACTCCAGGTGTGGACACATCACAGCACACAGTACTCCAGGTGTGGTCACACCACAGCACACAGTACTCCAGGTGTGGTCACATCACAGCACACAGTACTCCAGGTGTGGTCACATCACAGCACACAGTACTCCAGGTGTGGACACATCAGCACACAGTACTCCAGGTGTGGACACATCAGCACACAGTACTCCAGGTGTGGACACATCAGCACACAGTACTCCAGGTGTGGACACATCACAGCACACAGTACTCCAGGTGTGGTCACATCACAGCACACAGTACTCCAGGTGTGGTCACATCACAGCACACAGTACTCCAGGTGTGGTCACACCACAGCACACAGTACTCCAGGTGTGGTCACATCACAGCACACAGTACTCCAGGTGTGGTCACACCACAGCACACAGTACTCCAGGTGTGGTCACACCACAGCACACAGTACTCCAGGTGTGTTCACATCACAGCACACAGTACTCCAGGTGTGGTCACATCAGCACACAGTACTCCAGGTGTGGTCACATCACAGCACACAGTACTCCAGGTGTGGTCACATCACAGCACACAGTACTCCAGGTGTGGACACATCACAGCACACAGTACTCCAGGTGTGGTCACACCACAGCACACAGTACTCCAGGTGTGGTCACACCACAGCACACAGTACTCCAGGTGTGTTCACATCACAGCACACAGTACTCCAGGTGTGGTCACATCACAGCACACAGTACTCCAGGTGTGGACACATCACAGCACACAGTACTCCAAGTGTGGACACATCACAGCACACAGTACTCCAAGTGTGTTCACATCACAGCACACAGTACTCCAGGTGTGGTCACATCACAGCACACAGTACTCCAGGTGTGGACACATCACAGCACACAGTACTCCAGGTGTGGACACATCACAGCACACAGTACTCCAGGTGTGGACACATCACAGCACACAGTACTCCAGGTGTGTTCACACCACAGCACACAGTACTCCAGGTGTGGTCACACCACAGCACACAGTACTCCAGGTGTGTTCACATCACAGCACACAGTACTCCAGGTGTGGTCACATCACAGCACACAGTACTCCAGGTGTGGTCACACCAGCACACAGTACTCCAGGTGTGGTCACACCTCAACACACAGTACTCCAGGTGTGGTCCCATCACAGCACACAGTACTCCAGGTGTGGTCAGACCACAGCACACAGTACTCCAGGTGTGGTCACATCAACACACAGTACTCCAGGTGTGGTCACATCACAGCACACAGTACTCCAGGTGTGGACACATCACAGCACACAGTACTCCAGGTGTGGTCACACCACAGCACACAGTACTCCAGGTGTGGTCACACCTCAACACACAGTACTCCAGGTGTGGTCACCTCAACACACAGTACTCCAGGTGTGGTCCCATCACAGCACACAGTACTCCAGGTGTGGTCACATCAACACACAGTACTCCAGGTGTGGTCACATCACAGCACACAGTACTCCAGGTGTGGACACATCACAGCACACAGTACTCCAGGTGTGGTCACACCACAGCACACAGTACTCCAGGTGTGGTCACACCTCAACACACAGTACTCCAGGTGTGGTCAGATCACAGCACACAGTACTCCAGGTGTGGTCACATCACAGCACACAGTACTCCAGGTGTGGTCACATCACAGCACACAGTACTCCAGGTGTGGTCACATCACAGCACACAGTACTCCAAGTGTGGACACATCACAGCACACAGTACTCCAGGTGTGGACACATCAGCACACAGTACTCCAGGTGTGGACACATCAGCACACAGTACTCCAGGTGTGGACACATCACAGCACACAGTACTCCAGGTGTGGTCACATCACAGCACACAGTACTCCAGGTGTGGACACATCAGCACACAGTACTCCAGGTGTGGACACATCACAGCACACAGTACTCCAGGTGTGGTCACATCACAGCACACAGTACTCCAGGTGTGGACACATCAGCACACAGTACTCCAGGTGTGGACACATCACAGCACACAGTACTCCAGGTGTGGTCACATCACAGCACACAGTACTCCAGGTGTGGACACATCAGCACACAGTACTCCAGGTGTGGACACATCACAGCACACAGTACTCCAGGTGTGGTCACATCACAGCACACAGTACTCCAGGTGTGGTCACACCACAGCACACAGTACTCCAGGTGTGGTCACACCACAGCACACAGTACTCCAGGTGTGGTCACATCACAGCACACAGTACTCCAGGTGTGGTCACATCACAGCACACAGTACTCCAGGTGTGGTCACATCACAGCACACAGTACTCCAGGTGTGGACACATCAGCACACAGTACTCCAGGTGTGGACACATCACAGCACACAGTACTCCAGGTGTGGTCACATCACAGCACACAGTACTCCAGGTGTGGTCACACCACAGCACACAGTACTCCAGGTGTGGTCACACCACAGCACACAGTACTCCAGGTGTGGACACATCACAGCACACAGTACTCCAGGTGTGGTCACACCACAGCACACAGTACTCCAGGTGTGGTCACACCACAGCACACAGTACTCCAGGTGTGTTCACATCACAGCACACAGTACTCCAGGTGTGGTCACATCACAGCACGCAGTACTCCAAGTGTGGACACATCACAGCACACAGTACTCCAGGTGTGGTCACATCACAGCACACAGTTCTCCAGGTGTGGTCACACCAGCACACAGTACTCCAGGTGTGGTCACACCTCAACACACAGTACTCCAGGTGTGGTCCCATCACAGCACACAGTACTCCAGGTGTGGTCAGACCACAGCACACAGTACTCCAGGTGTGGTCACATCAACACACAGTACTCCAGGTGTGGTCACATCACAGCACACAGTACTCCAGGTGTGGACACATCACAGCACACAGTACTCCAGGTGTGGTCACACCACAGCACACAGTACTCCAGGTGTGGTCACACCTCAACACACAGTACTCCAGGTGTGGTCCCATCACAGCACACAGTACTCCAGGTGTGGTCACATCAACACACAGTACTCCAGGTGTGGTCACATCACAGCACACAGTACTCCAGGTGTGGACACATCACAGCACACAGTACTCCAGGTGTGGTCACACCACAGCACACAGTACTCCAGGTGTGGTCACACTTCAACACACAGTACTCCAGGTGTGGTCACACCACAGCACACAGTACTCCAGGTGTGGTCACACCTCAACACACAGTACTCCAGGTGTGGTCACATCACAGCACACAGTACTCCAGGTGTGGTCAGATCACAGCACACAGTACTCCAGGTGTGGTCACATCACAGCACACAGTACTCCAAGTGTGGACACATCACAGCACACAGTACTCCAAGTGTGGACACATCACAGCACACAGTACTCCAGGTGTGGACACATCACAGCACACAGTACTCCAGGTGTGGTCACACCACAGCACACAGTACTCCAGGTGTGGTCACACCTCAACACACAGTACTCCAGGTGTGGTCAGATCACAGCACACAGTACTCCAGGTGTGGTCACATCACAGCACACAGTACTCCAGGTGTGGACACATCAGCACACAGTACTCCAGGTGTGGTCACACCACAGCACACAGTACTCCAGGTGTGGTCACACCACAGCACACAGTACTCCAGGTGTGGTCACATCACAGCACACAGTACTCCAGGTGTGGACACATCAGCACACAGTACTCCAGGTGTGGTCACATCACAGCACACAGTACTCCAGGTGTGGTCACACCACAGCACACAGTAATCCAGGTGTGGTCACACCACGGCACACAGTACTCCAGGTGTGGTCACATCACAGCACACAGTACTCCAGGTGTGGTCACATCACAGCACACAGTACTCCAGGTGTGGTCACACCACAGCACACAGTACTCCAGGTGTGGTCACACCACAGCACACAGTACTCCAGGTGTGGTCACACCAGCACACAGTACTCCAGGTGTGGTCACATCACAGCACACAGTACTCCAGGTTATGTCACACCACAGCACACAGTACTCCAGGTGTGTCATACCAGCACACAGTACTCCAGGTGTGGTCACACCACAGCACACAGTACTCCAGGTGTGGTCACACCACAGCACACAGTACTCCAGGTGTGGTCACACCACAGCACACAGTACTCCAGGTGTGGTCACACCACAGCACACAGTACTCCAGGTGTGGTCACACCACAGCACACAGTACTCCAGGTGTGGTCACATCACAGCACACAGTACTCCAGGTGTGGTCACATCACAGCACACAGTACTCCAGGTGTGGACACATCAGCACACAGTACTCCAGGTGTGGACACATCACAGCACACAGTACTCCAGGTGTGGTCACATCACAGCACACAGTACTCCAGGTGTGGACACATCAGCACACAGTACTCCAGGTATGGACACATCACAGCACACAGTACTCCAGGTGTGGTCATATCACAGCACACAGTACTCCAGGTGTGGTCCCACCACAGCACACAATACTCCAGGTGTGGTCACATCACAGCACACAGTACTCCAGGTGTGGTCACATCACAGCACACAGTACTCCAGGTGTGGTCACATCAACACACAGTACTCCAGGTGTGGTCACATCACAGCACACAGTACTCCAGGTGTGGTCACATCAGCACACAGTACTCCAGGTGTGGACACATCACAGCACACAGTACTCCAGGTGTGGTCACATCACAGCACACAGTACTCCAGGTGTGGTCCCACCACAGCACACAGTACTCCAGGTGTGGACACATCACAGCACACAGTACTCCAGGTGTGGTCCCACCACAGCACACAGTACTCCAGGTGTGGTCACATCACAGCACACAGTACTCCAGGTGTGGTCACATCACAGCACACAATACTCCAGGTGTGGTCACATCAACACACAGTACTCCAGGTGTGGTCACACCACAGCACACAGTACTCCAGGTGTGGTCACATCACAGCACACAGTACTCCAGGTGTGGTCACATCACAGCACACAGTACTCCAGGTGTGGTCACATCAGCACACAGTACTCCAGGTGTGGTCGCACCACAGCACACAGTACTCCAGGTGTGGTCACACCACAGCACACAGTACTCCAGGTGTGGTCACATCACAGCACACAGTACTCCAGGTGTGGTGACACCACAGCACACAGTACTCCAGGTGTGGACACATCACAGCACACAGTACTCCAGGTGTGGTCACATCACAGCACACAGTACTCCAGGTGTGGTCACATCACAGCACACAGTACTCCAGGTGTGGTCACACCACAGCACACAGTACTCCAGGTGTGGTCACACCACAGCACACAGTACTCCAGGTGTGGTCACACCACACCACACAGTACTCCAGGTGTGGACACATCAGCACACAGTACTCCAGGTGTGGACACATCACAGCACACAGTACTCCAGGTGTGGTCACATCACAGCACACAGTACTCCAGGTGTGGACACATCAGCACACAGTACTCCAGGTGTGGACACATCAGCACACAGTACTCCAGGTGTGGTCACATCACAGCACACAGTACTCCAGGTGTGGACACATCACAGCACACAGTACTCCAGGTGTGGTCACACCACAGCACACAGTACTCCAGGTGTGGTCACACCACACCACACAGTACTCCAGGTGTGGTCACACCACAGCACACAGTACTCCAGGTGTGGTCACACCACAGCACACAGTACTCCAGGTGTGGTCACACCACACCACACAGTACTCCAGGTGTGGTCACACCACAGCACACAGTACTCCAGGTGTGGTCACACCACAGCACACAATACTCCAGGTGTGGACACATCACAGCACACAGTACTCCAGGTGTGGTCACATCACAGCACACAGTACTCCAGGTGTGGTCACACCAGCACACAGTACTCCAGGTGTGGTCACATCACAGCACACAGTACTCCAGGTGTGGACACATCACAGCACACAGTACTCCAGGTGTGGACACATCACAGCACACAGTACTCCAGGTGTGGTCACATCACAGCACACAGTACTCCAGGTGTGGTCACATCACAGCACACAGTACTCCAGGTGTGGTCACATCAGCACACAGTACTCCAGGTGTGGTCACATCACAACACACAGTACTCCAGGTGTGGTCACATCACAACACACAGTACTCCAGGTGTGGACACATCACAGCACACAGTACTCCAGATGTGGTCACATCACAGCACACAGTACTCCAGGTTTGGACACATCAGCACACAGTACTCCAGGTGTGGACACATCAGCACACAGTACTCCAGGTGTGGACACATCACAGCACACAGTACTCCAGGTGTGGTCACATCAGCACACAGTACTCCAGGTGTGGTCACACCACAGCACACAGTACTCCAGGTGTGGAGACATCACAGCACACAGTACTCCAGGTGTGGTCACATCAGCACACAGTACTCCAGGTGTGGTCACACCACAGCACACAGTACTCCAGGTGTGGTCACATCACAGGACACAGTACTCCAGGTGTGGTCACATCAGCACACAGTACTCCAGGTGTGGACACACCACAGCACACAGTACTCCAGGTGTGGTCACATCACAACACACAGTACTCCAGGTGTGGTCACATCACAGCACACAGTACTCCAAGTGTGGACACATCACAGCACACAGTACTCCAGGTGTGGTCACATCACAGCACACAGTACTCCAGGTGTGGACACATCACAGCACACAGTACTCCAGGTGTGGTCACACCACAGCACACAGTACTCCAGGTGTGGTCACATCACAGCACACAGTACTCCAGGTGTGGACACATCAGCACACAGTACTCCAGGTGTGGACACATCACAGCACACAGTACTCCAGGTGTGGTCACATCACAGCACACAGTACTCCAGGTGTGGTCACACCACAGCACACAGTACTCCAGGTGTGGTCACATCACAGCACACAGTACTCCAGGTGTGGTCACATCACAGCACACAGTACTCCAAGTGTGGACACATCACAGCACACAGTACTCCAGGTGTGGTCACATCACAGCACACAGTACTCCAGGTGTGGTCACACCACAGCACACAGTACTCCAGGTGTGGTCACATCACAGCACACAGTACTCCAGGTGTGGTCACATCACAGCACACAGTACTCCAGGTGTGGACACATCAGCACACAGTACTCCAGGTGTGGACACATCACAGCACACAGTACTCCAGGTGTGGTCACATCACAGCACACAGTACTCCAGGTGTGGTCACACCACAGCACACAGTACTCCAGGTGTGGTCACATCACAGCACACAGTACTCCAGGTGTGGTCACACCACAGCACACAGTACTCCAGGTGTGGTCAGACAACAGCACACAGTACTCCAGGTGTGGTCACATCAACACACAGTACTCCAGGTGTGGTCACATCACAGCACACAGTACTCCAGGTGTGGACACATCACAGCACACAGTACTCCAGGTGTGGTCACACCACAGCACACAGTACTCCAGGTGTGGTCACACCTCAACACACAGTACTCCAGGTGTGGTCCCATCACAGCACACAGTACTCCAGGTGTGGTCACATCAACACACAGTACTCCAGGTGTGGTCACATCACAGCACACAGTACTCCAGGAGTGGACACATCACAGCACACAGTATTCCAGGTGTGGTCACACCACAGCACACAGTACTCCAGGTGTGGTCACACCTCAACACACAGTACTCCAGTGTGGTCACATCACAGCACACAGTACTCCAGGTGTGGTCAGATCACAGCACACAGTACTCCAGGTGTGGTCACATCACAGCACACAGTACTCCAAGTGTGGACACATCAGCACACAGTACTCCAGGTGTGGACACATCACAGCACACAGTACTCCAGGTGTGGTCACACCACAGCACACAGTACTCCAAGTGTGGACACATCACAGCACACAGTACTCCAGGTGTGGTCAGATCACAGCACACAGTACTCCAGGTGTGGTCACACCACAGCACACAGTACTCCAGGTGTGGTCACACCTCAACACACAGTACTCCAGGTGTGGTCAGATCACAGCACACAGTACTCCAGGTGTGGTCACATCACAGCACACAGTACTCCAGGTGTGGACACATCAGCACACAGTACTCCAGGTGTGGTCACACCACAGCACACAGTACTCCAGGTGTGGTCACACCACAGCACACAGTACTCCAGGTGTGGTCACATCACAGCACACAGTACTCCAGGTGTGGACACATCAGCACACAGTACTCCAGGTGTGGTCACATCACAGCACACAGTACTCCAGGTGTGGTCACATCACAGCACACAGTACTCCAGGTGTGGACACATCACAGCACACAGTACTCCAGGTGTGGTCACATCACAGCACACAGTACTCCAGGTGTGGACACATCAGCACACAGTACTCCAGGTATGGACACATCACAGCACACAGTACTCCAGGTGTGGTCATATCACAGCACACAGTACTCCAGGTGTGGTCCCACCACAGCACACAATACTCCAGGTGTGGTCACATCACAGCACACAGTACTCCAGGTGTGGTCACATCACAGCACACAGTACTCCAGGTGTGGTCACATCAACACACAGTACTCCAGGTGTGGTCACATCACAGCACACAGTACTCCAGGTGTGGTCACACCACAGCACACAGTACTCCAGGTGTGGTCACACCACAGCACACAGTACTCCAGGTGTGATCACATCACAGCACACAGTACTCCAGGTGTGGTCACATCAGCACACAGTACTCCAGGTGTGGTCGCACCACAGCACACAGTACTCCAGGTGTGGTCACACCACAGCACACAGTACTCCAGGTGTGGTCACATCACAGCACACAGTACTCCAGGTGTGGTGACACCACAGCACACAGTACTCCAGGTGTGGACACATCACAGCACACAGTACTCCAGGTGTGGTCACATCACAGCACACAGTACTCCAGGTGTGGTCACATCACAGCACACAGTACTCCAGGTGTGGTCACACCACAGCAAACAGTACTCCAGGTGTGGTCACACCACAGCACACAGTACTCCAGGTGTGGTCACACCACAGCACACAGTACTCCAGGTGTGGTCACACCACACCACACAGTACTCCAGGTGTGGTCACATCAACACACAGTACTCCAGGTGTTGTCACACCACAGCACAGAGTACTCCAGGTGTGGACACATCACAGCACACAGTACTCCAGGTGTGGTCACATCACAGCACACAGTACTCGAGGTGTGGTGACACCACAGCACACAGTACTCCAGGTGTGGTCACACCACACCACACAGTACTCCAGGTGTGGTCACATCACAGCACACAGTACTCCAGGTGTGGTGACACCACAGCACACAGTACTCCAGGTGTGGACACATCACAGCACACAGTACTCCAGGTGTGGTCACATCACAGCACACAGTACTCCAGGTGTGGTCACATCACAGCACACAGTACTCCAGGTGTGGTCACACCACAGCACACAGTACTCCAGGTGTGGTCACACCACAGCACACAGTACTCCAGGTGTGGTCACACCACAGCACACAGTACTCCAGGTGTGGTCACACCACAGCACACAATACTCCAGGTGTGGACACATCACAGCACACAGTACTCCAGGTGTGGTCACATCACAGCACACAGCACTCCAGGTGTGGTCACATCACAGCACACAGTACTCCAGGTGTGGACACATCACAGCACACAGTACTCCAGGTGTGGACACATCACAGCACACAGTACTCCAGGTGTGGACACATCACAGCACACAGTACTCCAGGTGTGGTCACATCACAGCACACAGTACTCCAGGTGTGGTAACATCACAGCACACAGTACTCCAGGTGTGGTCACACCACAGCACACAGTACTCCAGGTGTGGTCACATCACAGCACACAGTACTCCAGGTGTGGTCACATCAGCACACAGTACTCCAGGTGTGGTCACACCACAGCACACAGTACTCCAGGTGTGGTCACATCACAGCACACAGTACTCCAGGTGTGGTCACATCAGCACACAGTACTCCAGGTGTGGTCACATCACAACACACAGTACTCCAGGTGTGGTCACATCACAACACACAGTACTCCAGGTGTGGACACATCACAGCACACAGTACTCCAGGTGTGGTCACACCAGCACACAGTACTCCAGGTGTGGTCACATCACAGCACACAGTACTCCAGGTGTGGTCACACCAGCACACAGTACTCCAGGTGTGGTCACATCACAACACACAGTACTCCAGGTGTGGTCACATCACAACACACAGTACTCCAGATGTGGTCACATCACAGCACACAGTACTCCAGGTTTGGACACATCAGCACACAGTACTCCAGGTGTGGACACATCAGCACACAGTACTCCAGGTGTGGACACATCACAGCACACAGTACTCCAGGTGTGGTCACATCAGCACACAGTACTCCAGGTGTGGTCACACCACAGCACACAGTACTCCAGGTGTGGACACATCACAGCACACAGTACTCCAGGTGTGGTCACATCAGCACACAGTACTCCAGGTGTGGTCACACCACAGCACACAGTACTCCAGGTGTGGTCACATCACAGGACACAGTACTCCAGGTGTGGTCACACCACAGGACAAAGTACTCCAGGTGTGGTCACATCACAGCACACAGTACTCCAGGTGTGGTCACATCAGCACACAGTACTCCAGGTGTGGTCACATCACAACACACAGTACTCCAGGTGTGGTCACATCACAACACACAGTACTCCAGGTGTGGTCACACCAGCACATAGTACTCCAGGTGTGGTCACATCAGCACACAGTACTCCAGGTGTGGTCACATCAGCACACAGTACTCCAGGTGTGGTCACACCACAGGACACAGTACTCCTGGTGTGGTCACATCACAGCACACAGTACTCCAGGTGTGGTCACATCACAGCACACAGTACTCCAGGTGTGGACACATCACAGCACACAGTACTCCAGGTGTGGTCACACCACAGCACACAGTACTCCAGGTGTGGTCACACCACAGGACACAGTACTCCAGGTGTGGACACATCACAGCACACAGTACTCCAGGTGTGGTCACACCACAGCACACAGTACTCCAGGTGTGGTCACACCACAGGACACAGTACTCCAGGTGTGGTCACACCTCAACACACAGTACTCCAGGTGTGGTCACATCACAACACACAGTACTCCAGGTGTGGTCACATCACAGCACACAGTACTCCAGGTGTGGTCACATCACAGCACACAGTACTCCAGGTGTGGTCACACCACAGCACACAGTACTCCAGGTGTGGTCACACCTCAACACACAGTACTCCAGGTGTGGTCACACCACAGCACACAGTACTCCAGGTGTGGTCACACCACAGCACACAGTACTCCAGGTGTGGTCACACCTCAACACACAGTACTCCAGGTGTGGTCACATCACAGCACACAGTACTCCAGGTGTGGTCACACCACAGCACACAGTACTCCAGGTGTGGACACATCACAGCACACAGTACTCCAGGTGTGGTCACACCTCAACACACAGTACTCCAGGTGTGGACACATCACAGCACACAGTACTCCAGGTGTGGTCACACCACAGCACACAGTACTCCAGGTGTGGACACATCACAGCACACAGTACTCCAGGTGTGGTCACACCTCAACACACAGTACTCCAGGTGTGGTCACATCACAGCACACAGTACTCCAGGTGTGGTCACACCACAGCACACAGTACTCCAGGTGTGGACACATCACAGCACACAGTACTCCAGGTGTGGTCACACCTCAACACACAGTACTCCAGGTGTGGACACATCACAGCACACAGTACTCCAGGTGTGGTCAAATCACAACACACAGTACTCCAGGTGTGGTCACACCACAGCACACAGTACTCCAGGTGTGGTCACATCACAGCACACAGTACTCCAGGTGTGGTCACATCACAGCACACAGTACTCCAGGTGTGGTCACATCACAACACACAGTACTCCAGGTGTGGTCACATCACAGCACACAGTACTCCAGGTGTGGTCACACCACAGCACACAGTACTCCAGGTGTGGTCACACCACAGCACACAGTACTCCAGGTGTGGTCACACCACAGCACACAGTACTCCAGGTGTGGTCACATCACAGCACACAGTACTCCAGGTGTGGTCACATCACAACACACAGTACTCCAGGTGTGGTCACATCACAACACACAGTACTCCAGGTGTGGTCACATCACAGCACACAGTACTCCAGGTGTGGTCACACCACAGCACACAGTACTCCAGGTGTGGTCACACCACAGCACACAGTACTCCAGGTGTGGTCACACCTCAACACACAGTACTCCAGGTGTGGTCACACCACAGCACACAGTACTCCAGGTGTGGTCACACCTCAACACACAGTACTCCAGGTGTGGTCACATCACAGCACACAGTACTCCAGGTGTGGTCACACCACAGCACACAGTACTCCAGGTGTGGTCACATCACAACACACAGTACTCCAGGTGTGGTCACATCACAACACACAGTACTCCAGGTGTGGTCACATCACACCACACAGTACTCCAGGTGTGGTCACATCACAACACACAGTACTCCAGGTGTGGTCACATCACAACACACAGTACTCCAGGTGTGGTCACACCACAGCACACAGTACTCCAGGTTTGGACACATCAGCACACAGTACTCCAGGTGTGGACACATCAGCACACAGTACTCCAGGTGTGGACACATCACAGCACACAGTACTCCAGGTGTGGTCACATCAGCACACAGTACTCCAGGTGTGGTCACACCACAGCACACAGTACTCCAGGTGTGGACACATCACAGCACACAGTACTCCAGGTGTGGTCACATCAGCACACAGTACTCCAGGTGTGGTCACACCACAGCACACAGTACTCCAGGTGTGGTCACATCACAGGACACAGTACTCCAGGTGTGGTCACACCACAGGACAAAGTACTCCAGGTGTGGTCACATCACAGCACACAGTACTCCAGGTGTGGTCACATCAGCACACAGTACTCCAGGTGTGGTCACATCACAACACACAGTACTCCAGGTGTGGTCACATCACAACACACAGTACTCCAGGTGTGGTCACACCAGCACACAGTACTCCAGGTGTGGTCACATCAGCACACAGTACTCCAGGTGTGGTCACACCACAGGACACAGTACTCCAGGTGTGGTCACACCTCAACACACAGTACTCCAGGTGTGGTCACACCACAGCACACAGTACTCCAGGTGTGGTCACACCACAGCACACAGTACTCCAGGTGTGGTCACACCTCAACACACAGTACTCCAGGTGTGGTCACATCACAGCACACAGTACTCCAGGTGTGGTCACACCACAGCACACAGTACTCCAGGTGTGGTCACATCACAGCACACAGTACTCCAGGTGTGGACACATCACAGCACACAGTACTCCAGGTGTGGTCACATCACAACACACAGTACTCCAGGTGTGGTCACACCACAGCACACAGTACTCCAGGTGTGGTCACATCACAGCACACAGTACTCCAGGTGTGGTCACATCACAGCACACAGTACTCCAGGTGTGGTCACATCACAACACACAGTACTCCAGGTGTGGTCACATCACAACACACAGTACTCCAGGTGTGGTCACATCACAGCACACAGTACTCCAGGTGTGGTCACACCACAGCACACAGTACTCCAGGTGTGGTCACACCACAGCACACAGTACTCCAGGTGTGGTCACACCACAGCACACAGTACTCCAGGTGTGGTCACACCTCAACACACAGTACTCCAGGTGTGGTCACACCACAGCACACAGTACTCCAGGTGTGGTCACATCACAGCACACAGAACTCCAGGTGTGGTCACACCACAGCACACAGTACTCCAGGTGTGGTCACATCACAGCACACAGTACTCCAGGTGTGGTCACACCACAGCACACAGTACTCCAGGTGTGGTCACATCACAACACACAGTACTCCAGGTGTGGTCACATCACAACACACAGTACTCCAGGTGTGGTCACACATCAACACACAGTACTCCAGGTGTGGTCACATCACAACACACAGTACTCCAGGTGTGGTCACATCACAACACACAGTACTCCAGGTGTGGTCACACCTCAACACACAGTACTCCAGGTGTGGTCACATCACAGCACACAGTACTCCAGGTGTGGTCACACCACAGCACACAGTACTCCAGGTGTGGTCACATCACAACACACAGTACTCCAGGTGTGGTCACATCACAACACACAGTACTCCAGGTGTGGTCACATCTCAACACACAGTACTCCAGGTGTGGTCACACCACAGCACACAGTACTCCAGGTGTGGTCACACCACAGCACACAGTACTACAGGTGTGGTCACACCTCAACACACAGTACTCCAGGTGTGGTCACACCACAGCACACAGTACTCCAGGTGTGGTCACACCACAGCACACAGTACTCCAGGTGTGGTCACACCTCAACACACAGTACTCCAGGTGTGGTGACATCACAGCACACAGTACTCCAGGTGTGGTCACACCACAGCACACAGTACTCCAGGTGTGGTCACATCACAACACACAGTACTCCAGGTGTGGTCACACCACAGCACACAGTACTCCAGGTGTGGTCACATCACAGCACACAGTACTCCAGGTGTGGTCACATCACAGCACACAGTACTCCAGGTGTGGTCACATCAGCACACAGTACTCCAGGTGTGGTCACACCACAGGACACAGTACTCCAGGTGTGGTCACATCACAGCACACAGTACTCCAGGTGTGGTCACATCAGCACACAGTACTCCCGGTGTGGTCACATCACAACACACAGTACTCCAGGTGTTGTCACATCACAACACACAGTACTCCAGGTGTGGTCACATCAACACACAGTACTCCAGGTGTGGTCACATCACAGCACACAGTACTCCAGGTGTGGTCACACCACAGCACACAGTACTCCAGGTGTGGTCACATCAGCACACAGTACTCCAGGTGTGGTCACACCTCAACACACAGTACTCCAGGTGTGGTCACACCACAGCACACAGTACTCCAGGTGTGGTCACACCACAACACACAGTACTCCAGGTGTGGTCACATCAGCACACAGTACTCCAGGTGTGGTCACATCACAACACACAGTACTCCAGGTGTGGTCACATCAGCACACAGTACTCCAGGTGTGGTCACATCACAGCACACAGTACTCCAGGTGTGGTCACATCAGCACACAGTACTCCAGGTGTGGTCACATCACAGCACACAGTACTCCAGGTGTGGTCACATCAGCACACAGTACTCCAGGTGTGGTCACATCAGCACACAGTACTCCAGGTGTGGTCACATCACAACACACAGTACTCCAGGTGTGGTCACATCAGCACACAGTACTCCAGGTGTGGTCACATCACAGCACACAGTACTCCAGGTGTGGTCACACCACAGCACACAGTACTCCAGGTGTGGTCACATCAGCACACAGTACTCCAGGTGTGGTCACATCACAGCACACAGTACTCCAGGTGTGGACACATCAGCACACAGTACTCCAGGTGTGGTCACATCACAGCACACAGTACTCCAGGTGTGGACACATCAGCACACAGTACTCCAGGTGTGGACACATCAGCACACAGTACTCCAGGTGTGGTCACATCACAGCACACAGTACTCCAGGTGTGGTCACATCACAGCACACAGTACTCCAGATGTGGTCACATCAACACACAGTACTCCAGGTGTGGTCACACCACAGCACACAGTACTCCAGGTGTGGTCACATCAGCACACAGTACTCCAGGTGTGGTCACATCACAGCACACAGTACTCCAGGTGTGGTCACATCAGCACACAGTACTCCAGGTGTGGTCACATCACAGCACACAGTACTCCAGGTGTGGACACATCAGCACACAGTACTCCAGGTGTGGTCACATCACAGCACACAGTACTCCAGGTGTGGACACATCAGCACACAGTACTCCAGGTGTGGACACATCAGCACACAGTACTCCAGGTGTGGTCACATCACAGCACACAGTACTCCAGGTGTGGACACATCAGCACACAGTACTCCAGGTGTGGACACATCAGCACACAGTACTCCAGGTGTGGTCACACCACAGCACACAGTACTCCAGGTGTGGACACATCAGCACACAGTACTCCAGGTGTGGTCACACCTCAACACACAGTACTCCAGATGTGGTCACATCAC
The DNA here is from genome assembly GCF_047496795.1 of Chiloscyllium punctatum. Classification (NCBI taxonomy): domain Eukaryota; kingdom Metazoa; phylum Chordata; class Chondrichthyes; order Orectolobiformes; family Hemiscylliidae; genus Chiloscyllium; species Chiloscyllium punctatum. Next base: position 199,599 of record NW_027309939.1, read on the forward strand.
AGCACACAGTACTCCAGGTGTGGTCACATCAACACACAGTACTCCAGGTGTGGTCACATCAGCACACAGTACTCCAGGTGTGGTCATATCAGCACACAGTACTCCAGATGTGGTCACATCACAGCACACAGTACTCCAGGTGTGGTCACACAACAGCACACTGTACTCCAGGTGTGGTCACATCACAGCACACAGTACTCCAGGTGTGGTCACACCACAGCACACAGTACTCCAGGTGTGGACACATCAGCACACAGTACTCCAGGTGTGGTCACATCAGCACACAGTACTCCAGGTGTGGTCACATCACAGCACACAGTACTCCAAGTGTGGACACACCACAGCACACAGTACTCCAGGTGTGGTCACATCACAGCACACAGTACTCCAGGTGTGGTCACACCACAGCACACAGTACTCCAGGTGTGGTCACACCTCAACACACAGTACTCCAGGTGTGGTCACATCACAACACACAGTACTCCAGGTGTGGTCACATCACAACACACAGTACTCCAGGTGTGGTCACATCACAGCACACAGTACTCCAGGTGTGGTCACACCACAGCACACAGTACTCCAGGTGTGGTCACACCACAGCACACAGTACTCCAGGTGTGGTCACACCACAGCACACAGTACTCCAGGTGTGGTCACATCACAGCACACAGTACTCCAGGTGTGTTCACATCACAGCACACAGTACTCCAGGTGTGGTCATATCACAGCACACAGTACTCCAGGTGTGGACACATCACAGCACACAGTACTCCAAGTGTGGACACATCACAGCACACAGTACTCCAGGTGTGGTCACACCAGCACACAGTACTCCAGGTGTGGTCACACCTCAACACACAGTACTCCAGGTGTGGTCCCATCACAGCACACAGTACTCCAGGTGTGGTCACACCACAGCACACAGTACTCCAGGTGTGGTCACATCAACACACAGTACTCCAGGTGTGGTCACATCACAGCACACAGTACTCCAGGTGTGGTCACACCTCAACACACAGTACTCCAGGTGTGGTCACATCACAGCACACAGTACTCCAGGTGTGGTCACACCACAGCACACAGTACTCCAGGTGTGGTCACATCACAACACACAGTACTCCAGGTGTGGTCACACCACAGCACACAGTACTCCAGGTGTGGTCACACCTCAACACACAGTACTCCAGGTGTGGTCACATCACAACACACAGTACTCCAGGTGTGGTCACATCACAACACACAGTACTCCAGGTGTGGTCACACCTCAACACACAGTACTCCAGGTGTGGTCACACCACAGCACACAGTACTCCAGGTGTGGTCACACCTCAACACACAGTACTCCAGGTGTGGTCACATCACAGCACACAGTACTCCAGGTGTGGTCACACCACAGCACACAGTACTCCAGGTGTGGTCACATCACAACACACAGTACTCCAGGTGTGGTCACACCACAGCACACAGTACTCCAGGTGTGGTCACATCACAGCACACAGTACTCCAGGTGTGGTCACATCACAGCACACAGTACTCCAGGTGTGGTCACATCAGCACACAGTACTCCAGGTGTGGTCACACCACAGGACACAGTACTCCAGGTGTGGTCACATCAGCACACAGTACTCCAGGTGTGGTCACACCACAGGACACAGTACTCCAGGTGTGGTCACATCACAGCACACAGTACTCCAGGTGTGGTCACATCAGCACACAGTACTCCAGGCGTGGTCACATCACAACACACAGTACTCCAGGTGTGGTCACACCACAGCACACAGTACTCCAGGTGTGGTCACATCACAACACACAGTACTCCAGATGTGGTCACATCACAGCACACAGTACTCCAGGTGTGGTCACATCACAGCACACAGTACTCCAGGTGTGGTCACATCAACACACAGTACTCCAGGTGTGGTCACATCACAGCACACAGTACTCCAGGTGTGGTCACACCTCAACACACAGTACTCCAGGTGTGGTCACACCACAGCACACAGTACTCCAGGTGTGGTCACACCTCAACACACAGTACTCCAGGTGTGGTCCCACCACAGCACACAGTACTCCAGGTGTGGTCACATCACAACACACAGTACTCCAGGTGTGGTCACACCACAGCACACAGTACTCCAGGTGTGGTCACACCACAGCACACAGTACTCCAGGTGTGGTCACATCAGCACACAGTACTCCAGGTGTGGTCACATCACAGCACACAGTACTCCAGGTGTGGTCACATCAACACACAGTACTCCAGGTGTGGTCACATCACAGCACACAGTACTCCAGGTGTGGTCACACCTCAACACACAGTACTCCAGGTGTGGTCACACCACAGCACACAGTACTCCAGGTGTGGTCACACCTCAACACACAGTACTCCAGGTGTGGTCCCACCACAGCACACAGTACTCCAGGTGTGGTCACATCACAACACACAGTACTCCAGGTGTGGTCACACCACAGCACACAGTACTCCAGGTGTGGTCACACCACAGCACACAGTACTCCAGGTGTGGTCACATCACAACACACAGTACTCCAGGTGTGGTCACATCAGCACACAGTACTCCAGGTGTGGTCACATCACAACACACAGTACTCCAGGTGTGGTCACACCACAGCACACAGTACTCCAGGTGTGGTCACATCAGCACACAGTACTCCAGGTGTGGTCACATCACAGCACACAGTACTCCAGGTGTGGACACATCAGCACACAGTACTCCAGGTGTGGTCACATCACAGCACACAGTACTCCAGGTGTGGACACATCAGCACACAGTACTCCAGGTGTGGACACATCAGCACACAGTACTCCAGGTGTGGTCACATCACAGCACACAGTACTCCAGGTGTGGTCACATCACAGCACACAGTACTCCAGATGTGGTCACATCAGCACACAGTACTCCAGGTGTGGTCACACCACAGCACACAGTACTCCAGGTGTGGTCACATCAGCACACAGTACTCCAGGTGTGGTCACATCACAGCACACAGTACTCCAGGTGTGGTCACATCAGCACACAGTACTCCAGGTGTGGTCACATCACAGCACACAGTACTCCAGGTGTGGACACATCAGCACACAGTACTCCAGGTGTGGTCACATCACAGCACACAGTACTCCAGGTGTGGACACATCAGCACACAGTACTCCAGGTGTGGACACATCAGCACACAGTACTCCAGGTGTGGTCACATCACAGCACACAGTACTCCAGGTGTGGACACATCAGCACACAGTACTCCAGGTGTGGACACATCAGCACACAGTACTCCAGGTGTGGTCACACCACAGCACACAGTACTCCAGGTGTGGACACATCAGCACACAGTACTCCAGGTGTGGTCACACCACGGCACACAGTACTCCAGGTGTGGTCACATCAGCACACAGTACTCCAGATGTGGTCACATCACAGCACACAGTACTCCAGGTGTGGTCACATCAACACACAGTACTCCAGGTGTGGTCATATCAGCACACAGTACTCCAGGTGTGGTCATATCAGCACACAGTACTCCAGATGTGGTCACATCACAGCACACAGTACTCCAGGTGTGGTCACACAACAGCACACTGTACTCCAGGTGTGGTCACATCACAGCACACAGTACTCCAGGTGTGGTCACACCACAGCACACAGTACTCCAGGTGTGGTCACACCACAGCACACAGTACTCCAGGTGTGGTCACATCAGCACACAGTACTCCAGGTGTGGTCACACCACAGCACACAGTACTCCAGGTGTGGTCACATCACAGCACACAGTACTCCAAGTGTGGACACACCACAGCACACAGTACTCCAGGTGTGGACACATCACAGCACACAGTACTCCAGGTGTGGTCACATCACAGCACACAGTACTCCAAGTGTGGACACACCACAGCACACAGTACTCCAGGTGTGGTCACACCACAGCACACAGTACTCCAGGTGTGTTCACATCACAGCACACAGTACTCCAGGTGTGGTCATATCACAGCACACAGTACTCCAAGTGTGGACACATCACAGCACACAGTACTCCAGGTGTGGTCACACCAGCACACAGTACTCCAGGTGTGGTCACACCTCAACACACAGTACTCCAGGTGTGGTCCCATCACAGCACACAGTACTCCAGGTGTGGTCACACCACAGCACACAGTACTCCAGGTGTGGTCACATCAACACACAGTACTCCAGGTGTGGTCACATCACAGCACACAGTACTCCAGGTGTGGTCACACCACAGCACACAGTACTCCAGGTGTGGTCACACCTCAACACACAGTACTCCAGGTGTGGTCACATCACAGCACACAGTACTCCAGGTGTGGTCACACCACAGCACACAGTACTCCAGGTGTGGACACATCACAACACACAGTACTCCAGGTGTGGTCACATCACAACACACAGTACTCCAGGTGTGGTCACACCACAGCACACAGTACTCCAGGTTTGGACACATCAGCACACAGTACTCCAGGTGTGGACACATCAGCACACAGTACTCCAGGTGTGGACACATCACAGCACACAGTACTCCAGGTGTGGTCACATCAGCACACAGTACTCCAGGTGTGGTCACACCACAGCACACAGTACTCCAGGTGTGGACACATCACAGCACACAGTACTCCAGGTGTGGTCACATCAGCACACAGTACTCCAGGTGTGGTCACACCACAGCACACAGTACTCCAGGTGTGGTCACATCACAGGACACAGTACTCCAGGTGTGGTCACACCACAGGACAAAGTACTCCAGGTGTGGTCACATCACAGCACACAGTACTCCAGGTGTGGTCACACCACAGCACACAGTACTCCAGGTGTGGTCACATCAGCACACAGTACTCCAGGTGTGGTCACATCACAACACACAGTACTCCAGGTGTGGTCACATCACAACACACAGTACTCCAGGTGTGGTCACACCAGCACACAGTACTCCAGGTGTGGTCACATCAGCACACAGTACTCCAGGTGTGGTCACACCACAGGACACAGTACTCCAGGTGTGGTCACACCTCAACACACAGTACTCCAGGTGTGGTCACACCACAGCACACAGTACTCCAGGTGTGGTCACACCACAGCACACAGTACTCCAGGTGTGGTCACACCTCAACACACAGTACTCCAGGTGTGGTCACATCACAGCACACAGTACTCCAGGTGTGGTCACACCACAGCACACAGTACTCCAGGTGTGGTCACATCACAGCACACAGTACTCCAGGTGTGGACACATCACAGCACACAGTACTCCAGGTGTGGTCACATCACAACACACAGTACTCCAGGTGTGGTCACACCACAGCACACAGTACTCCAGGTGTGGTCACATCACAGCACACAGTACTCCAGGTGTGGTCACATCACAGCACACAGTACTCCAGGTGTGGTCACATCACAACACACAGTACTCCAGGTGTGGTCACATCACAACACACAGTACTCCAGGTGTGGTCACATCACAGCACACAGTACTCCAGGTGTGGTCACACCACAGCACACAGTACTCCAGGTGTGGTCACACCACAGCACACAGTACTCCAGGTGTGGTCACACCACAGCACACAGTACTCCAGGTGTGGTCACACCTCAACACACAGTACTCCAGGTGTGGTCACACCACAGCACACAGTACTCCAGGTGTGGTCACATCACAGCACACAGAACTCCAGGTGTGGTCACACCACAGCACACAGTACTCCAGGTGTGGTCACATCACAGCACACAGTACTCCAGGTGTGGTCACACCACAGCACACAGTACTCCAGGTGTGGTCACATCACAACACACAGTACTCCAGGTGTGGTCACATCACAACACACAGTACTCCAGGTGTGGTCACACCTCAACACACAGTACTCCAGGTGTGGTCACATCACAACACACAGTACTCCAGGTGTGGTCACATCACAACACACAGTACTCCAGGTGTGGTCACACCTCAACACACAGTACTCCAGGTGTGGTCACATCACAGCACACAGTACTCCAGGTGTGGTCACACCACAGCACACAGTACTCCAGGTGTGGTCACATCACAACACACAGTACTCCAGGTGTGGTCACATCACAACACACAGTACTCCAGGTGTGGTCACATCTCAACACACAGTACTCCAGGTGTGGTCACACCACAGCACACAGTACTCCAGGTGTGGTCACATCACAACACACAGTACTCCAGGTGTGGTCACACCACAGCACACAGTACTCCAGGTGTGGTCACACCTCAACACACAGTACTCCAGGTGTGGTCACATCACAACACACAGTACTCCAGGTGTGGTCACATCACAACACACAGTACTCCAGGTGTGGTCACACCTCAACACACAGTACTCCAGGTGTGGTCACACCACAACACACAGTACTCCAGGTGTGGTCACACCACAGCACACAGTACTCCAGGTGTGGTCACACCTCAACACACAGTACTCCAGGTGTGGTGACATCACAGCACACAGTACTCCAGGTGTGGTCACACCACAGCACACAGTACTCCAGGTGTGGTCACATCACAACACACAGTACTCCAGGTGTGGTCACACCACAGCACACAGTACTCCAGGTGTGGTCACATCACAGCACACAGTACTCCAGGTGTGGTCACATCACAGCACACAGTACTCCAGGTGTGGTCACATCAGCACACAGTACTCCAGGTGTGGTCACACCACAGGACACAGTACTCCAGGTGTGGTCACATCACAGCACACAGTACTCCAGGTGTGGTCACATCAGCACACAGTACTCCCGGTGTGGTCACATCACAACACACAGTACTCCAGGTGTTGTCACATCACAACACACAGTACTCCAGGTGTGGTCACATCAACACACAGTACTCCAGGTGTGGTCACATCACAGCACACAGTACTCCAGGTGTGGTCACACCACAGCACACAGTACTCCAGGTGTGGTCACACCTCAACACACAGTACTCCAGGTGTGGTCACACCACAGCACACAGTACTCCAGGTGTGGTCACACCACAACACACAGTACTCCAGGTGTGGTCACATCAGCACACAGTACTCCAGGTGTGGTCACATCACAACACACAGTACTCCAGGTGTGGTCACATCAGCACACAGTACTCCAGGTGTGGTCACATCACAGCACACAGTACTCCAGGTGTGGTCACATCAGCACACAGTACTCCAGGTGTGGTCACATCACAGCACACAGTACTCCAGGTGTGGTCACATCAGCACACAGTACTCCAGGTGTGGTCACATCAGCACACAGTACTCCAGGTGTGGTCACATCACAACACACAGTACTCCAGGTGTGGTCACATCAGCACACAGTACTCCAGGTGTGGTCACATCACAGCACACAGTACTCCAGGTGTGGTCACACCACAGCACACAGTACTCCAGGTGTGGTCACATCAGCACACAGTACTCCAGGTGTGGTCACATCACAGCACACAGTACTCCAGGTGTGGACACATCAGCACACAGTACTCCAGGTGTGGTCACATCACAGCACACAGTACTCCAGGTGTGGTCACATCACAGCACACAGTACTCCAGATGTGGTCACATCAACACACAGTACTCCAGGTGTGGTCACACCACAGCACACAGTACTCCAGGTGTGGTCACATCAGCACACAGTACTCCAGGTGTGGTCACATCACAGCACACAGTACTCCAGGTGTGGTCACATCAGCACACAGTACTCCAGGTGTGGTCACATCACAGCACACAGTACTCCAGGTGTGGACACATCAGCACACAGTACTCCAGGTGTGGTCACATCACAGCACACAGTACTCCAGGTGTGGACACATCAGCACACAGTACTCCAGGTGTGGACACATCAGCACACAGTACTCCAGGTGTGGTCACATCACAGCACACAGTACTCCAGGTGTGGACACATCAGCACACAGTACTCCAGGTGTGGACACATCAGCACACAGTACTCCAGGTGTGGTCACACCACAGCACACAGTACTCCAGGTGTGGACACATCAGCACACAGTACTCCAGGTGTGGTCACACCACGGCACACAGTACTCCAGGTGTGGTCACATCAGCACACAGTACTCCAGATGTGGTCACATCACAGCACACAGTACTCCAGGTGTGGTCACATCAACACACAGTACTCCAGGTGTGGTCATATCAGCACACAGTACTCCAGGTGTGGTCATATCAGCACACAGTACTCCAGATGTGGTCACATCACAGCACACAGTACTCCAGGTGTGGTCACACAACAGCACACTGTACTCCAGGTGTGGTCACATCACAGCACACAGTACTCCAGGTGTGGTCACACCACAGCACACAGTACTCCAGGTGTGGACACATCAGCACACAGTACTCCAGGTGTGGTCACATCAGCACACAGTACTCCAGGTGTGGTCACATCACAGCACACAGTACTCCAAGTGTGGACACACCACAGCACACAGTACTCCAGGTGTGGTCACATCACAGCACACAGTACTCCAGGTGTGGTCACACCACAGCACACAGTACTCCAGGTGTGGTCACACCTCAACACACAGTACTCCAGGTGTGGTCACATCACAACACACAGTACTCCAGGTGTGGTCACATCACAACACACAGTACTCCAGGTGTGGTCACATCACAACACACAGTACTCCAGGTGTGGTCACATCACAGCACACAGTACTCCAGGTGTGGTCACACCACAGCACACAGTACTCCAGGTGTGGTCACACCACAGCACACAGTACTCCAGGTGTGGTCACACCACAGCACACAGTACTCCAGGTGTGGTCACATCACAGCACACAGTACTCCAGGTGTGTTCACATCACAGCACACAGTACTCCAGGTGTGGTCATATCACAGCACACAGTACTCCAGGTGTGGACACATCACAGCACACAGTACTCCAAGTGTGGACACATCACAGCACACAGTACTCCAGGTGTGGTCACACCAGCACACAGTACTCCAGGTGTGGTCACACCTCAACACACAGTACTCCAGGTGTGGTCCCATCACAGCACACAGTACTCCAGGTGTGGTCACACCACAGCACACAGTACTCCAGGTGTGGTCACATCAACACACAGTACTCCAGGTGTGGTCACATCACAGCACACAGTACTCCAGGTGTGGTCACACCTCAACACACAGTACTCCAGGTGTGGTCACATCACAGCACACAGTACTCCAGGTGTGGTCACACCACAGCACACAGTACTCCAGGTGTGGTCACATCACAACACACAGTACTCCAGGTGTGGTCACACCACAGCACACAGTACTCCAGGTGTGGTCACACCTCAACACACAGTACTCCAGGTGTGGTCACATCACAACACACAGTACTCCAGGTGTGGTCACATCACAACACACAGTACTCCAGGTGTGGTCACACCTCAACACACAGTACTCCAGGTGTGGTCACACCACAGCACACAGTACTCCAGGTGTGGTCACACCTCAACACACAGTACTCCAGGTGTGGTCACATCACAGCACACAGTACTCCAGGTGTGGTCACACCACAGCACACAGTACTCCAGGTGTGGTCACATCACAACACACAGTACTCCAGGTGTGGTCACACCACAGCACACAGTACTCCAGGTGTGGTCACATCACAGCACACAGTACTCCAGGTGTGGTCACATCACAGCACACAGTACTCCAGGTGTGGTCACATCAGCACACAGTACTCCAGGTGTGGTCACACCACAGGACACAGTACTCCAGGTGTGGTCACATCAGCACACAGTACTCCAGGTGTGGTCACATCAGCACACAGTACTCCAGGCGTGGTCACATCACAACACACAGTACTCCAGGTGTGGTCACACCACAGCACACAGTACTCCAGGTGTGGTCACATCACAACACACAGTACTCCAGATGTGGTCACATCACAGCACACAGTACTCCAGGTGTGGTCACATCACAGCACACAGTACTCCAGGTGTGGTCACATCAACACACAGTACTCCAGGTGTGGTCACATCACAGCACACAGTACTCCAGGTGTGGTCACACCTCAACACACAGTACTCCAGGTGTGGTCACACCACAGCACACAGTACTCCAGGTGTGGTCACACCTCAACACACAGTACTCCAGGTGTGGTCCCACCACAGCACACAGTACTCCAGGTGTGGTCACATCACAACACACAGTACTCCAGGTGTGGTCACACCACAGCACACAGTACTCCAGGTGTGGTCACACCACAGCAGACAGTACTCCAGGTGTGGTCACATCAGCACACAGTACTCCAGGTGTGGTCACATCACAGCACACAGTACTCCAGGTGTGGTCACATCAACACACAGTACTCCAGGTGTGGTCACATCACAGCACACAGTACTCCAGGTGTGGTCACACCTCAACACACAGTACTCCAGGTGTGGTCACACCACAGCACACAGTACTCCAGGTGTGGTCACACCTCAACACACAGTACTCCAGGTGTGGTCCCACCACAGCACACAGTACTCCAGGTGTGGTCACATCACAACACACAGTACTCCAGGTGTGGTCACACCACAGCACACAGTACTCCAGGTGTGGTCACACCACAGCACACAGTACTCCAGGTGTGGTCACATCACAACACACAGTACTCCAGGTGTGGTCACATCAGCACACAGTACTCCAGGTGTGGTCACATCACAACACACAGTACTCCAGGTGTGGTCACATCACAGCACACAGTACTCCAGGTGTGGTCACATCAGCACACAGTACTACAGGTGTGGTCACACCACAGCACACAGTACTCCAGGTGTGGTCACATCAGCACACAGTACTCCAGGTGTGGTCACATCACAGCACACAGTACTCCAGGTGTGGACACATCAGCACACAGTACTCCAGGTGTGGTCACATCACAGCACACAGTACTCCAGGTGTGGACACATCAGCACACAGTACTCCAGGTGTGGACACATCAGCACACAGTACTCCAGGTGTGGTCACATCACAGCACACAGTACTCCAGGTGTGGTCACATCACAGCACACAGTACTCCAGATGTGGTCACATCAGCACACAGTACTCCAGGTGTGGTCACACCACAGCACACAGTACTCCAGGTGTGGTCACATCAGCACACAGTACTCCAGGTGTGGTCACATCACAGCACACAGTACTCCAGGTGTGGTCACATCAGCACACAGTACTCCAGGTGTGGTCACATCACAGCACACAGTACTCCAGGTGTGGACACATCAGCACACAGTACTCCAGGTGTGGTCACATCACAGCACACAGTACTCCAGGTGTGGACACATCAGCACACAGTACTCCAGGTGTGGACACATCAGCACACAGTACTCCAGGTGTGGTCACATCACAGCACACAGTACTCCAGGTGTGGACACATCAGCACACAGTACTCCAGGTGTGGACACATCAGCACACAGTACTCCAGGTGTGGTCACACCACAGCACACAGTACTCCAGGTGTGGACACATCAGCACACAGTACTCCAGGTGTGGTCACACCACGGCACACAGTACTCCAGGTGTGGTCACATCAGCACACAGTACTCCAGATGTGGTCACATCACAGCACACAGTACTCCAGGTGTGGTCACATCAACACACAGTACTCCAGGTGTGGTCATATCAGCACACAGTACTCCAGGTGTGGTCATATCAGCACACAGTACTCCAGATGTGGTCACATCACAGCACACAGTACTCCAGGTGTGGTCACACAACAGCACACTGTACTCCAGGTGTGGTCACATCACAGCACACAGTACTCCAGGTGTGGTCACACCACAGCACACAGTACTCCAGGTGTGGTCACACCACAGCACACAGTACTCCAGGTGTGGTCACATCAGCACACAGTACTCCAGGTGTGGTCACACCACAGCACACAGTACTCCAGGTGTGGTCACATCACAGCACACAGTACTCCAAGTGTGGACACACCACAGCACACAGTACTCCAGGTGTGGACACATCACAGCACACAGTACTCCAGGTGTGGTCACATCACAGCACACAGTACTCCAAGTGTGGACACACCACAGCACACAGTACTCCAGGTGTGGTCACACCACAGCACACAGTACTCCAGGTGTGTTCACATCACAGCACACAGTACTCCAGGTGTGGTCATATCACAGCACACAGTACTCCAGGTGTGGACACATCACAGCACACAGTACTCCAAGTGTGGACACATCACAGCACACAGTACTCCAGGTGTGGTCACACCAGCACACAGTACTCCAGGTGTGGTCACACCTCAACACACAGTACTCCAGGTGTGGACACATCACAGCACACAGTACTCCAGGTGTGGTCCCATCACAGCACACAGTACTCCAGGTGTGGTCACACCACAGCACACAGTACTCCAGGTGTGGTCACATCAACACACAGTACTCCAGGTGTGGTCACATCACAGCACACAGTACTCCAGGTGTGGTCACACCACAGCACACAGTACTCCAGGTGTGGTCACACCTCAACACACAGTACTCCAGGTGTGGTCACATCACAGCACACAGTACTCCAAGTGTGGACACATCACAGCACACAGTACTCCAAGTGTGGACACATCACAGCACACAGTACTCCAGGTGTGGTCACATCACAGCACACAGTACTCCAGGTGTGGTCACACCACAGCACACAGTACTCCAGGTGTGGACACATCAGCACACAGTACTCCAGGTGTGGTCACACCACAGCACACAGTACTCCAGGTGTGGTCACATCACAGCACACAGTACTCCAGGTGTGGTCACACCACAGCACACAGTACTCCAAGTGTGGACACATAACAGCACAAAGTACTCCAGGTGTGGTCACATCACAGCACACAGTACTCCAGGTGTGGACACATCACAGCACACAGTAATCCAGGTGTGGTCACACCACAGCACACAGTACTCCAGGTGTGGTCACACCACGGCACACAGTACTCCAGGTGTGGACACATCACAGCACACAGTACTCCAGGTGTGGACACATCACAGCACACAGTACTCCAGGTGTGGTCACACCACAGCACACAGTACTCCAGGTGTGGACACATCAGCACACAGTACTCCAGGTGTGGTCACACCACAGCACACAGTACTCCAGGTGTGGTCACACCACAGCACACAGTACTCCAGGTGTGGACACATCAGCACACAGTACTCCAGGTGTGGTCACACCACAGCACACAGTACTCCAGGTGTGGACACATCAGCACACAGTACTCCAGGTGTGGTCACATCACAGCACACAGTACTCCAGGTGTGGTCACATCACAGCACACAGTACTCCAGGTGTGGACACATCACAGCACACAGTACTCCAGGTGTGGACACATCAGCACACAGTACTCCAGGTGTGGTCACACCACAGCACACAGTACTCCAGGTGTGGTCACACCACAGCACACAGTACTCCAGGTGTGGACACATCAGCACACAGTACTCCAGGTGTGGTCACACCACAGCACACAGTACTCCAGGTGTGGACACATCAGCACACAGTACTCCAGGTGTGGTCACATCACAGCACACAGTACTCCAGGTGTGGACACATCAGCACACAGTAATCCAGGTGTGGTCACACCACGGCACACAGTACTCCAGGTGTGGTCACATCACAGCACACAGTACTCCAGGTGTGGTCACACCACAGCACACAGTACTCCAGGTGTGGACACATCAGCACACAGTACTCCAGGTGTGGTCACACCACAGCACACAGTACTCCAGGTGTGGTCACATCACAGCACACAGTACTCCAGGTGTGGTCACACCACAGCACACAGTACTCCAGGTGTGGTCACATCACAGCACACAGTACTCCAGGTGTGGTCACACCAGCACACAGTACTCCAGGTGTGGTCACATCACAGCACACAGTACTCCAGGTGTGGTCACACCACAGCACACAGTACTCCAGGTGTGGTCACACCACAGCACACAGTACTCCAGGTGTGGTCACACCAGCACACAGTACTCCAGGTGTGGTCACATCACAGCACACAGTACTCCAGGTGTGGTCACACCACAGCACACAGTACTCCAGGTGTGTCACACCAGCACACAGTACTCCAGGTGTGGTCACACCACAGCACACAGTACTCCAGGTGTGGTCACATCACAGCACACAGTACTCCAGGTGTGGTCACACCACAGCACACAGTACTCCAGGTGTGGTCCCATCACAGCACACAGTACTCCAGGTGTGGTCACATCACAGCACACAGTACTCCAGGTGTGGTCACACCACAGCACACAGTACTCCAGGTGTGGTCACATCACAGCACACAGTACTCCAGGTGTGGACACATCACAGCACACAGTACTCCAGGTGTGGTCACATCACAGCACACAGTACTCCAGGTGTGGTCACATCAGCACACAGTACTCCAGGTGTGGACACATCAGCACACAGTACTCCAGGTGTGGTCACACCACAGCACACAGTACTCCAGGTGTGGACACATCACAGCACACAGTACTCCAGGTGTGGTCACACCACAGCACACAGTACTCCAGGTGTGGACACATCACAGCACACAGTACTCCAGGTGTGGTCACACCACAGCACACAGTACTCCAGGTGTGGACACATCAGCACACAGTACTCCAGGTGTGGTCACACCACAGCACACAGTACTCCAGGTGTGGTCACATCACAGCACACAGTACTCCAGGTGTGGTCACACCACAGCACACAGTACTCCAGGTGTGGACACATCAGCACACAGTACTCCAGGTGTGGTCACACCACAGCACACAGTACTCCAGGTGTGGTCACATCACAGCACACAGTACTCCAAGTGTGGACACATCACAGCACACAGTACTCCAAGTGTGGACACATCACAGCACACAGTACTCCAGGTTTGGACACATCACAGCACACAGTACTCCAGGTGTGGTCACATCAGCACACAGTACTCCAGGTGTGGTCCCATCACAGCACACAGTACTCCAGGTGTGGACACATCACAGCACACAGTACTCCAGGTGTGGTCACATCACAGCACACAGTACTCCAGGTGTGGTCACACCACAGCACACAGTACTCCAGGTGTGGTCACACCACAGCACACAGTACTCCAGGTGTGGTCACATCACAGCACACAGTACTCCAAGTGTGGACACATCACAGCACACAGTACTCCAGGTGTGGTCACATCACAGCACACAGTACTCCAGGTGTGGTCACACCTCAACACACAGTACTCCAGGTGTGGTCACACCAGCACACAGTACTCCAGGTGTGGTCACACCTCAACACACAGTACTCCAGGTGTGGTCACATCACAGCACACAGTTCTCCAGGTGTGGTCTCACCACAGCACACAGTACTCCAGGTGTGGACACATCAGCACACAGTACTCCAGGTGTGGTCACACCACAGCACACAGTACTCCAGTTGTGGACACATCAGCACACAGTACTCCAGGTGTGGTCACACCACAGCACACAGTACTCCAGGTGTGGTCACATCACAGCACACAGTACTCCAGGTGTGGTCACACCACAGCACACAGTAATCCAGGTGTGGTCACACCACGGCACACAGTACTCCAGGTGTGGTCACATCACAGCACACAGTACTCCAGGTGTGGTCACATCACAGCACACAGTACTCCAGGTGTGGTCACACCACAGCACACAGTACTCCAGGTGTGGACACATCAGCACACAGTACTCCAGGTGTGGTCACATCACAGCACACAGTACTCCAGGTGTGGTCACATCACAGCACACAGTACTCCAGGTGTGGTCACATCACAGCACACAGTACTCCAGGTGTGGTCACATCACAGCACACAGTACTCCAGGTGTGGTCACACCACAGCACACAGTACTCCAGGTGTGGACACATCACAGCACATAGTACTCCAGGTGTGGTCACATCACAGCACACAGTACTCCAGGTGTGGTCACATCAGCACACAGTACTCCAGGTGTGGACACATCAGCACACAGTACTCCAGGTGTGGTCACATCACAGCACACAGTACTCCAGGTGTGGTCACATCACAGCACATAGTACTCCAGGTGTGGTCACATCACAGCACACAGTACTCCAGGTGTGGACACATCACAGCACACAGTACTCCAGGTGTGGACACATCAGCACACAGTACTCCAGGTGTGGTCACATCACAGCACACAGTACTCCAGGTGTGGTCACATCACAGCACACAGCACTCCAGGTGTGGTCACATCACAGCACATAGTACTCCAGGTGTGGTCACATCACAGCACACAGTACTCCAGGTGTGGACACATCAGCACACAGTACTCCAGGTGTGGTCACATCAGCACACAGTACTCCAGGTGTGGACACATCAGCACACAGTACTCCAGGTGTGGTCACATCACAGCACACAGTACTCCAGGTGTGGTCACATCACAGCACACAGTACTCCAGGTGTGGTCACATCACAGCACACAGTACTCCAGGTGTGGTCACATCACAGCACACAGTACTCCAGGTGTGGTCACATCAGCACACAGTACTCCAGGTGTGGTCACATCACAGCACACAGTACTCCAGGTGTGGACACATCACAGCACACAGTACTCCAGGTGTGGACACATCAGCACACAGTACTCCAGGTGTGGTCACATCACAGCACACAGTACTCCAGGTGTGGTCACATCACAGCACACAGTACTCCAGGTGTGGACACATCAGCACACAGTACTCCAGGTGTGGTCACACCACAGCACACAGTACTCCAGGTGTGGTCACACCACAGCACACAGTACTCCAGGTGTGGTCACACCACAGCACACAGTACTCCAGGTGTGGACACATCAGCACACAGTACTCCAGGTGTGGTCACACCACAGCACACAGTACTCCAGGTGTGGTCACACCACAGCACACAGTACTCCAGGTGTGGACACATCAGCACACAGTACTCCAGGTGTGGACACATCACAGCACACAGTACTCCAGGTGTGGTCACATCAGCACACAGTACTCCAGGTGTGGACACATCAGCACACAGTACTCCAGGTGTGGACACATCACAGCACACAGTACTCCAGGTGTGGTCACATCACAGCACACGGTACTCCAGGTGTGGTCACATCACAGCACACAGTACTCCAGGTGTGGTCACACCACAGCACACAGTACTCCAGGTGTGGTCACACCACAGCACACAGTACTCCAGGTGTGGTCACATCACAGCACACAGTACTCCAGGTGTGGTCACACCACAGCACACAGTACTCCAGGTGTGGTCACACCAGCACACAGTACTCCAGGTGTGGTCACATCACAGCACACAGTACTCCAGGTGTGGTCACATCACAGCACACAGTACTCCAGGTGTGGTCACACCACATCACACAGTACTCCAGGTGTGGTCACATCACAGCACACAGTACTCCAGGTGTGGTCACACCACAGCACACAGTACTCCAGGTGTGTCATACCAGCACACAGTACTCCAGGTGTGGTCACACCACAGCACACAGTACTCCAGGTGTGGTCACACCACAGCACACAGTACTCCAGGTGTGGTCACACCACAGCACACAGTACTCCAGGTGTGGTCACACCACAGCACACAGTACTCCATGTGTGGTCCCATTACAGCACACAGTACTCCAGGTGTGGTCACATCACAACACACAGTACTCCAGGTGTGGACACATCACAGCACACAGTACTCCAGGTGTGGTCACATCACAGCACACAGTACTCCAGGTGTGGTCACATCACAGCACACAGTACTCCAGGTGTGGTCACATCACAGCACACAGTACTCCAGGTGTGGACACATCACAGCACACAGTACTCCAGGTGTGGTCACATCACAGCACACAGTACTCCAGGTGTGGACACATCAGCACACAGTACTCCAGGTGTGGTCACACCACAGCACACAGTACTCCAGGTGTGGTCACATCACAGCACACAGTACTCCAGGTGTGGTCACATCACAGCACACAGTACTCCAGGTGTGGACACATCAGCACACAGTACTCCAGGTGTGGACACATCACAGCACACAGTACTCCAGGTGTGGTCACATCACAGCACACAGTACTCCAGGTGTGGACACATCAGCACACGGTACTCCAGGTATGGACACATCACAGCACACAGTACTCCAGGTGGGGTCATATCACAGCACACAGTACTCCAGGTGTGGTCACATCAGCACACAGTACTCCAGGTGTGGTCATATCACAGCACACAGTACTCCAGGTGTGGTCCCATCACAGCACACAGTACTCCAGGTGTGGTCACATCAGCACACAGTACTCCAGGTGTGGTCCCATCACAGCACACAGTACTCCAGGTGTGGTCACATCACAGCACACAGTACTCCAGGTGTGGTCCCACCACAGCACACAATACTCCAGGTGTGGTCACATCAACACACAGTACTCCAGGTGTGGTCACATCACAGCACACAATACTCCAGGTGTGGTCACACCACAGCACACAGTACTCCAGGTGTGGTCACATCACAGCACACAGTACTCCAGGTGTGGTCACATCACAGCACACAGTACTCCAGGTGTGGTCACACCACAGCACACAGTACTCCAGGTGTGGACACATCACAGCACACAGTACTCCAGGTGTGGACACATCACAGCACACAGTACTCCAGGTGTGGTCACATCACAGCACACAGTACTCCAGGTGTGAACACATCACAGCACACAGTACTCCAGGTGTGGTCACACCACAGCACACAGTACTCCAGGTGTGGACACATCACAGCACTCAGTACTCCAGGTGTGGTCACATCAGCACACAGTACTCCAGGTGTGGACACATCACAGCACACTGTACTCCAGGTGTGGTCACATCACAGCACACAGTACTCCAGGTGTGGTCACATTCAGCACACAGTACTCCAGGTGTGGACACATCACAGCACACAGTACTCCAGGTGTGGTCACATCACAGCACACAGTACTCCAGGTGTGGTCACACCACAGCACACAGTACTCCAGGTGTGGTCACACCACAGCACACAGTACTCCAGGTGTGGTCACACCACACCACACAGTACTCCAGGTGTGGTCACACCACAGCACACAGTACTCCAGGTGTGGTCACACCACAGCACACAATACTCCAGGTGTGGACACATCACAGCACACAGTACTCCAGGTGTGGTCACATCACAGCACACAGTACTCCAGGTGTGGTCACATCACAGCACACAGTACTCCAGGTGTGGACACATCACAGCACACAGTACTCCAGGTGTGGACACATCACAGCACACAGTACTCCAGGTGTGGTCCACATCACAGCACACAGTACTCCAGGTGTGGTCACACCAGCACACAGTACTCCAGGTGTGGTAACATCACAGCACACAGTACTCCAGGTGTGGTCACACCACAGCACACAGTACTCCAGGTGTGGTCACACCACAGGACACAGTACTCCAGGTGTGGACACATCACAGCACACAGTACTCCAGGTGTGGTCACATCAGCACACAGTACTCCAGGTGTGGTCACACCACAGGACACAGTACTCCAGGTGTGGTCACATCACAGCACACAGTACTCCAGGTGTGGTCACATCAGCACACAGTACTCCAGGTGTGGTCACATCACAACACACAGTACTCCAGGTGTGGTCACACCACAGCACACAGTACTCCAGGTGTGGTCACACCTCAACACACAGTACTCCAGGTGTGGTCACATCACAACACACAGTACTCCAGGTGTGGTCACATCACAGCACACAGTACTCCAGGTGTGGTCACATCACAGCACACAGTACTCCAGGTGTGGTCACACCACAGCACACAGTACTCCAGGTGTGGTCACACCTCAACACACAGTACTCCAGGTGTGGTCACACCACAGCACACAGTACTCCAGGTGTGGTCACACCACAGCACACAGTACTCCAGGTGTGGTCACACCACAGCACACAGTACTCCAGGTGTGGTCACACCACAGCACACAGTACTCCAGGTGTGGTCACACCACAGCACACAGTACTCCAGGTGTGGTCACATCACAACACACAGTACTCCAGGTGTGGTCACACCACAGCACACAGTACTCCAGGTGTGGTCACATCACAACACACAGTACTCCAGGTGTGGTCACACCACAGCACACAGTACTCCAGGTGTGGTCACATCACAGCACACAGTACTCCAGGTGTGGTCACATCAGCACACAGTACTCCAGGTGTGGTCACACCACAGGACACAGTACTCCAGGTGTGGTCACATCAGCACACAGTACTCCCGGTGTGGTCACATCACAACACACAGTACTCCAGGTGTGGTCACATCACAACACACAGTACTCCAGGTGTGGTCACATCAGCACACAGTACTCCAGGTGTGGTCACACCACAGCACACAGTACTCCAGGTGTGGTCACATCACAACACACAGTACTCCAGGTGTGGTCACATCACAACACACAGTACTCCAGGTGTGGTCACATCAGCACACAGTACTCCAGGTGTGGTCACATCACAACACACAGTACTCCAGGTGTGGTCACATCAGCACACAGTACTCCCGGTGTGGTCACATCACAACACACAGTACTCCAGGTGTGGTCACATCACAACACACAGTACTCCAGGTGTGGTCACACCACAGCACACAGTACTCCAGTTGTGGACACATCAGCACACAGTACTCCAGGTGTGGTCACACCACAGCACACAGTACTCCAGTTGTGGACACATCAGCACACAGTACTCCAGGTGTGGTCACACCACAGCACACAGTACTCCAGGTGTGGTCACATCACAGCACACAGTACTCCAGGTGTGGTCACACCACAGCACACAGTAATCCAGGTGTGGTCACACCACGGCACACAGTACTCCAGGTGTGGTCACATCACAGCACACAGTACTCCAGGTGTGGTCACATCACAGCACACAGTACTCCAGGTGTGGTCACATCACAGCACACAGTACTCCAGGTGTGGTCACATCACAGCACACAGTACTCCAGGTGTGGTCACATCACAGCACACAGTACTCCAGGTGTGGACACATCACAGCACACAGTACTCCAAGTGTGGACACATCACAGCACACAGTACTCCAGGTGTGGTCACACCACAGCACACAGTACTCCAGGTGTGGTCACATCACAGCACACAGTACTCCAGGTGTGGTCACATCACAGCACACAGTACTCCAGGTGTGGTCACATCACAGCACACAGTACTCCAGGTGTGGTCACATCACAGCACACAGTACTCCAGGTGTGGACACATCACAGCACACAGTACTCCAGGTGTGGTCACATCAGCACACAGTACTCCAGGTGTGGACACATCAGCACACAGTACTCCAGGTGTGGACACATCACAGCACATAGTACTCCAGGTGTGGTCACATCACAGCACACAGTACTCCAGGTGTGGTCACATCACAGCACACAGTACTCCAGGTGTGGTCACATCACAGCACACAGTACTCCAGGTGTGGTCACATCACAGCACACAGTACTCCAGGTGTGGACACATCACAGCACACAGTACTCCAGGTGTGGTCACATCAGCACACAGTACTCCAGGTGTGGACACATCAGCACACAGTACTCCAGGTGTGGACACATCACAGCACATAGTACTCCAGGCGTGGTCACATCACAGCACACAGTACTCCAGGTGAGGTCACATCAGCACACAGTACTCCAGGTGTGGACACATCAGCACACAGTACTCCAGGTGTGGTCACATCACAGCACACAGTACTCCAGGTGTGGTCACATCACAGCACATAGTACTCCAGGTGTGGTCACATCACAGCACACAGTACTCCAGGTGTGGACACATCACAGCACACAGTACTCCAGGTGTGGACACATCAGCACACAGTACTCCAGGTGTGGTCACATCACAGCACACAGTACTCCAGGTGTGGTCACATCACAGCACATAGTACTCCAGGTGTGGTCACATCACAGCACACAGTACTCCAGGTGTGGACACATCAGCACACAGTACTCCAGGTGTGGTCACATCAGCACACAGTACTCCAGGTGTGGACACATCAGCACACAGTACTCCAGGTGTGGTCACATCACAGCACACAGTACTCCAGGTGTGGTCACATCACAGCACACAGTACTCCAGGTGTGGTCACATCACAGCACACAGTACTCCAGGTGTGGTCACATCAGCACACAGTACTCCAGGTGTGGTCACATCACAGCACACAGTACTCCAGGTGTGGACACATCACAGCACACAGTACTCCAGGTGTGGACACATCAGCACACAGTACTCCAGGTGTGGTCACATCACAGCACACAGTACTCCAGGTGTGGTCACATCACAGCACACAGTACTCCAGGTGTGGTCACACCACAGCACACAGTACTCCAGGTGTGGTCACACCACAGCACACAGTACTCCAGGTGTGGTCACACCACAGCACACAGTACTCCAGGTGTGGACACATCAGCACACAGTACTCCAGGTGTGGACACATCACAGCACACAGTACTCCAGGTGTGGTCACATCAGCACACAGTACTCCAGGTGTGGACACATCAGCACACAGTACTCCAGGTGTGGACACATCACAGCACACAGTACTCCAGGTGTGGTCACATCACAGCACACAGTACTCCAGATGTGGTCACATCAGCACACAGTACTCCAGGTGTGGTCACATCACAGCACACAGTACTCCAGGTGTGGTCACATCACAGCACACAGTACTCCAGATGTGGTCACATCAGCACACAGTACTCCAGGTGTGGACACATCAGCACACAGTACTCCAGGTGTGGTCACACCACAGCACACAGTACTCCAGGTGTGGTCACACCACAGCACACAGTACTCCAGGTGTGGTCACATCACAGCACACAGTACTCCAGGTGTGGTCACACCACAGCACACAGTACTCCAGGTGTGGTCACACCAGCACACAGTACTCCAGGTGTGGTCACATCACAGCACACAGTACTCCAGGTGTGGTCACATCACAGCACACAGTACTCCAGGTGTGGTCACACCACAGCACACAGTACTCCAGGTGTGGTCACATCACAGCACACAGTACTCCAGGTGTGGTCACACCACAGCACACAGTACTCCAGGTGTGTCATACCAGCACACAGTACTCCAGGTGTGGTCACACCACAGCACACAGTACTCCAGGTGTGGTCACACCACAGCACACAGTACTCCATGTGTGGTCCCATTACAGCACACAGTACTCCAGGTGTGGACACATCACAGCACACAGTACTCCAGGTGTGGTCACACCACAGCACACAGTACTCCAGGTGTGGTCACATCAGCACACAGTACTCCAGGTGTGGTCACACCACAGCACACAGTACTCCAGGTGTGGTCACATCACAGCACACAGTACTCCAGGTGTGGACACATCACAGCACACAGTACTCCAGGTGTGGTCACATCACAGCACACAGTACTCCAGGTGTGGACACATCAGCACACAGTACTCCAGGTGTGGTCACACCACCGCACACAGTACTCCAGGTGTGGTCACATCACAGCACACAGTACTCCAGGTGTGGACACATCAGCACACAGTACTCCAGGTGTGGTCACACCACCGCACACAGTACTCCAGGTGTGGTCACATCACAGCACACAGTACTCCAGGTGTGGTCACATCACAGCACACAGTACTCCAGGTGTGGACACATCAGCACACAGTACTCCAGGTGTGGTCCCATCACAGCACACAGTACTCCAGGTGTGGTCACATCAGCACACAGTACTCCAGGTGTGTTCACATCACAGCACACAGTGCTCCAGGTGTGGTCACATCACAGCACACAGTACTCCAGGTGTGGTCCCACCACAGCACACAATACTCCAGGTGTGGTCACATCAACACACAGTACTCCAGGTGTGGTCACATCACAGCACACAGTACTCCAGGTGTGGTCACACCACAGCACACAGTACTCCAGGTGTGGTCACATCACAGCACACAGTACTCCAGGTGTGGTCACATCACAGCACACAGTACTCCAGGTGTGGTCACACCACAGCACACAGTACTCCAGGTGTGGACACATCAACACACAGTACTCCAGGTGTGGTCACATCACAGCACACAGTACTCCAGGTGTGGTCACATCACAGCACACAGTACTCCAGGTGTGGTCACACCACAGCACACAGTACTCCAGGTGTGGACACATCACAGCACACAGTACTCCAGGTGTGGTCACATCACAGCACACAGTACTCCAGGTGTGAACACATCACAGCACACAGTACTCCAGGTGTGGTCACATCACAGCACACAGTACTCCAGGTGTGGTGACACCACAGCACACAGTACTCCAGGTGTGGACACATCACAGCACTCAGTACTCCAGGTGTGGTCACATCAGCACACAGTACTCCAGGTGTGGACACATCACAGCACACAGTACTCCAGGTGTGGTCACATCACAGCACACAGTACTCCAGGTGTGGTCACACCACAGCACACAGTACTCCAGGTGTGGTCACACCACAGCACACAGTACTCCAGGTGTGGTCACACCACACCACACAGTACTCCAGGTGTGGTCACACCACAGCACACAGTACTCCAGGTGTGGTCACACCACAGCACACAATACTCCAGGTGTGGACACATCACAGCACACAGTACTCCAGGTGTGGTCACATCACAGCACACAGTACTCCAGGTGTGGTCACATCACAGCACACAGTACTCCAGGTGTGGACACATCACAGCACACAGTACTCCAGGTGTGGACACATCACAGCACACAGTACTCCAGGTGTGGTCCACATCACAGCACACAGTACTCCAGGTGTGGTCACACCAGCACACAGTACTCCAGGTGTGGTAACATCACAGCACACAGTACTCCAGGTGTGGTCACACCACAGCACACAGTACTCCAGGTGTGGTCACACCACAGGACACAGTACTCCAGGTGTGGACACATCACAGCACACAGTACTCCAGGTGTGGTCACATCAGCACACAGTACTCCAGGTGTGGTCACATCACAACACACAGTACTCCAGGTGTGGTCACACCACAGCACACAGTACTCCAGGTGTGGTCACACCTCAACACACAGTACTCCAGGTGTGGTCACATCACAACACACAGTACTCCAGGTGTGGTCACATCACAGCACACAGTACTCCAGGTGTGGTCACATCACAGCACACAGTACTCCAGGTGTGGTCACACCACAGCACACAGTACTCCAGGTGTGGTCACACCTCAACACACAGTACTCCAGGTGTGGTCACACCACAGCACACAGTACTCCAGGTGTGGTCACACCACAGCACACAGTACTCCAGGTGTGGTCACACCACAGCACACAGTACTCCAGGTGTGGTCACACCACAGCACACAGTACTCCAGGTGTGGTCACACCACAGCACACAGTACTCCAGGTGTGGTCACATCACAACACACAGTACTCCAGGTGTGGTCACACCACAGCACACAGTACTCCAGGTGTGGTCACATCACAACACACAGTACTCCAGGTGTGGTCACACCACAGCACACAGTACTCCAGGTGTGGTCACATCACAGCACACAGTACTCCAGGTGTGGTCACATCAGCACACAGTACTCCAGGTGTGGTCACACCACAGGACACAGTACTCCAGGTGTGGTCACATCAGCACACAGTACTCCCGGTGTGGTCACATCACAACACACAGTACTCCAGGTGTGGTCACATCACAACACACAGTACTCCAGGTGTGGTCACATCAGCACACAGTACTCCAGGTGTGGTCACACCACAGCACACAGTACTCCAGGTGTGGTCACATCACAACACACAGTACTCCAGGTGTGGTCACATCACAACACACAGTACTCCAGGTGTGGTCACATCGGCACACAGTACTCCAGGTGTGGTCACATCACAACACACAGTACTCCAGGTGTGGTCACATCAGCACACAGTACTCCCGGTGTGGTCACATCACAACACACAGTACTCCAGGTGTGGTCACATCACAACACACAGTACTCCAGGTGTGGTCACACCACAGCACACAGTACTCCAGTTGTGGACACATCAGCACACAGTACTCCAGGTGTGGTCACACCACAGCACACAGTACTCCAGTTGTGGACACATCAGCACACAGTACTCCAGGTGTGGTCACACCACAGCACACAGTACTCCAGGTGTGGTCACATCACAGCACACAGTACTCCAGGTGTGGTCACACCACAGCACACAGTAATCCAGGTGTGGTCACACCACGGCACACAGTACTCCAGGTGTGGTCACATCACAGCACACAGTACTCCAGGTGTGGTCACATCACAGCACACAGTACTCCAGGTGTGGTCACACCACAGCACACAGTACTCCAGGTGTGGACACATCAGCACACAGTACTCCAGGTGTGGTCACACCACAGCACACAGTACTCCAGGTGTGGTCACATCACAGCACACAGTACTCCAGGTGTGGTCACATCACAGCACACAGTACTCCAGGTGTGGTCACATCACAGCACACAGTACTCCAGGTGTGGTCACATCACAGCACACAGTACTCCAGGTGTGGTCACATCACAGCACACAGTACTCCAGGTGTGGTCACATCACAGCACACAGTACTCCAGGTGTGGACACATCACAGCACACAGTACTCCAGGTGTGGTCACATCAGCACACAGTACTCCAGGTGTGGACACATCAGCACACAGTACTCCAGGTGTGGACACATCACAGCACATAGTACTCCAGGTGTGGTCACATCACAGCACACAGTACTCCAGGTGTGGACACATCAGCACACAGTACTCCAGGTGTGGTCACATCACAGCACACAGTACTCCAGGTGTGGTCACATCACAGCACACAGTACTCCAGGTGTGGTCACATCACAGCACATAGTACTCCAGGTGTGGTCACATCACAGCACACAGTACTCCAGGTGTGGACACATCAGCACACAGTACTCCAGGTGTGGTCACATCAGCACACAGTACTCCAGGTGTGGACACATCAGCACACAGTACTCCAGGTGTGGTCACATCACAGCACACAGTACTCCAGGTGTGGTCACATCACAGCACACAGTACTCCAGGTGTGGTCACATCAGCACACAGTACTCCAGGTGTGGTCACATCACAGCACACAGTACTCCAGGTGTGGACACATCACAGCACACAGTACTCCAGGTGTGGACACATCAGCACACAGTACTCCAGGTGTGGACACATCACAGCACACAGTACTCCAGGTGTGGTCACATCAGCACACAGTACTCCAGGTGTGGACACATCACAGCACACAGTACTCCAGGTGTGGTCACATCAGCACACAGTACTCCAGGTGTGGACACATCACAGCACACAGTACTCCAGGTGTGGTCACATCACAGCACACAGTACTCCAGGTGTGGTCACACCACAGCACACAGTACTCCAGGTGTGGTCACACCACAGCACACAGTACTCCAGGTGTGGTCACACCACAGGACACAGTACTCCAGGTGTGGTCACACCACAGCACACAGTACTCCAGGTGTGGACACATCAGCACACAGTACTCCAGGTGTGGACACATCACAGCACACAGTACTCCAGGTGTGGACACATCAGCACACAGTACTCCAGGTGTGGACACATCACAGCACACAGTACTCCAGGTGTGGTCACATCACAGCACACAGTACTCCAGGTGTGGTCACACCACAGCACACAGTACTCCAGGTGTGGTCACACCACAGCACACAGTACTCCAGGTGTGGTCACATCACAGCACACAGTACTCCAGGTGTGGTCACACCACAGCACACAGTACTCCAGGTGTGGTCACACCAGCACACAGTACTCCAGGTGTGGTCACATCACAGCACACAGTACTCCAGGTGTGGTCACATCACAGCACACAGTACTCCAGGTGTGGTCACACCACAGCACACAGTACTCCAGGTGTGGTCACATCACAGCACACAGTACTCCAGGTGTGGTCACACCACAGCACACAGTACTCCAGGTGTGTCATACCAGCACACAGTACTCCAGGTGTGGTCACACCACAGCACACAGTACTCCAGGTGTGGTCACACCACAGCACACAGTACTCCATGTGTGGTCCCATTACAGCACACAGTACTCCAGGTGTGGACACATCACAGCACACAGTACTCCAGGTGTGGTCACACCACAGCACACAGTACTCCAGGTGTGGTCACATCAGCACACAGTACTCCAGGTGTGGTCACACCATAGCACACAGTACTCCAGGTGTGGTCACATCACAGCACACAGTACTCCAGGTGTGGACACATCACAGCACACAGTACTCCAGGTGTGGTCACATCACAGCACACAGTACTCCAGGTGTGGACACATCAGCACACAGTACTCCAGGTGTGGTCACACCACCGCACAAAGTACTCCAGGTGTGGTCACATCACAGCACACAGTACTCCAGGTGTGGACACATCAGCACACAGTACTCCAGGTGTGGTCACACCACCGCACACAGTACTCCAGGTGTGGTCACATCACAGCACACAGTACTCCAGGTGTGGTCACATCACAGCACACAGTACTCCAGGTGTGGACACATCAGCACACAGTACTCCAGGTGTGGTCCCATCACAGCACACAGTACTCCAGGTGTGGTCACATCAGCACACAGTACTCCAGGTGTGTTCACATCACAGCACACAGTGCTCCAGGTGTGGTCACATCACAGCACACAGTACTCCAGGTGTGGTCCCACCACAGCACACAGTACTCCAGGTGTGGTCACATCAACACACAGTACTCCAGGTGTGTTCACATCACAGCACACAGTGCTCCAGGTGTGGTCACATCACAGCACACAATACTCCAGGTGTGGTCACATCACAACACACAGTACTCCAGGTGTGGTCACATCAACACACAGTACTCCAGGTGTGGTCACATCACAGCACACAGTACTCCAGGTGTGGTCACACCACAGCACACAGTACTCCAGGTGTGGTCACATCACAGCACACAGTACTCCAGGTGTGGTCACATCACAGCACACAGTACTCCAGGTGTGGTCACACCACAGCACACAGTACTCCAGGTGTGGACACATCACAGCACACAGTACTCCAGGTGTGGTGACACCACAGCACACAGTACTCCAGGTGTGGACACATCACAGCACTCAGTACTCCAGGTGTGGTCACATCAGCACACAGTACTCCAGGTGTGGACACATCACAGCACACAGTACTCCAGGTGTGGTCACATCACAGCACACAGTACTCCAGGTGTGGTCACATCAGCACACAGTACTCCAGGTGTGGTCACACCACAGCACACAGTACTCCAGGTGTGGTCACATCACAGCACACAGTACTCCAGGTGTGGTCACATCACAGCACACAGTACTCCAGGTGTGGTCACACCACAACACACAGTACTCCAGGTGTGGACACATCACAGCACACAGTACTCCAGGTGTGGTCACACCACAGCACACAGTACTCCAGGTGTGGTCACACCACAGGACACAGTACTCCAGGTGTGGACACATCACAGCACACAGTACTCCAGGTGTGGTCACATCAGCACACAGTACTCCAGGTGTGGTCACATCACAGCACACAGTACTCCAGGTGTGGTCACATCAGCACACAGTACTCCAGGTGTGGTCACATCACAACACACAGTACTCCAGGTGTGGTCACATCACAACACACAGTACTCCAGGTGTGGTCACATCAGCACACAGTACTCCAGGTGTGGTCACACCACAGGACACAGTACTCCAGGTGTGGTCACATCACAGCACACAGTACTCCAGGTGTGGTCACATCACAGCACACAGTACTCCAGGTGTGGTCACATCAGCACACAGTACTCCAGGTGTGGACACATCACAGCACACAGTACTCCAGGTGTGGTCACACCACAGCACACAGTACTCCAGGTGTGGTCACACCTCAACACACAGTACTCCAGGTGTGGTCACATCACAACACACAGTACTCCAGGTGTGGTCACATCACAGCACACAGTACTCCAGGTGTGGTCACATCACAGCACACAGTACTCCAGGTGTGGTCACACCACAGCACACAGTACTCCAGGTGTGGTCACACCTCAACACACAGTACTCCAGGTGTGGTCACACCACAGCACACAGTACTCCAGGTGTGGTCACACCACAGCACACAGTACTCCAGGTGTGGTCACACCACAGCACACAGTACTCCAGGTGTGGTCACACCACAGCACACAGTACTCCAGGTGTGGTCACACCACAGCACACAGTACTCCAGGTGTGGTCACATCACAACACACAGTACTCCAGGTGTGGTCACACCACAGCACACAGTACTCCAGGTGTGGTCACATCACAGCACACAGTACTCCAGGTGTGGTCACATCAGCACACAGTACTCCAGGTGTGGTCACACCACAGGACACAGTACTCCAGGTGTGGTCACATCAGCACACAGTACTCCCGGTGTGGTCATATCACAACACACAGTACTCCAGGTGTGGACACATCACAGCACACAGTACTCCAGGTGTGGTCACATCACAACACACAGTACTCCAGGTGTGGTCACACCACAGCACACAGTACTCCAGGTGTGGTCACATCAGCACACAGTACTCCCGGTGTGGTCACATCACAACACACAGTACTCCAGGTGTGGTCACATCACAACACACAGTACTCCAGGTGTGGTCACATCAGCACACAGTACTCCAGGTGTGGTCACACCACAGCACACAGTACTCCAGGTGTGGTCACATCACAACACACAGTACTCCAGGTGTGGTCACATCACAACACACAGTACTCCAGGTGTGGTCACATCAGCACACAGTACTCCCGGTGTGGTCACATCACAACACACAGTACTCCAGGTGTGGTCACATCACAACACACAGTACTCCAGGTGTGGTCACATCAGCACACAGTACTCCAGGTGTGGTCACATCACAACACACAGTACTCCAGGTGTGGTCACACAACAGCACACAGTACTCCAGGTGTGGTCACATCACAGCACACAGTACTCCAGGTGTGGTCACATCACAGCACACAGTACTCCAGGTGTGGTCATATCACAGCACACAGTACTCCAGGTGTGGACACATCACAGCACACAGTACTCCAGGTGTGGTCACATCAGCACACAGTACTCCAGGTGTGGTCACATCACAGCACACAGTACTCCAGGTGTGGACACATCAGCACACAGTACTCCAGGTGTGGACACATCAGCACACAGTACTCCAGGTGTGGTCACATCACAGCACACAGTACTCCAGATGTGGTCTAGTCAGCACACAGTACTCCAGGTGTGGACACATCAGCACACAGTACTCCAGGTGTGGTCACATCACAGCACACAGTACTCCAGGTGTGGTCACATCACAGCACACAGTACTCCAGATGTGGTCACATCAGCACACAGTACTCCAGGTGTGGACACATCAGCACACAGTACTCCAGGTGTGGTCACATCACAGCACACAGTACTCCAGGTGTGGACACATCAGCACACAGTACTCCAGGTGTGGACACATCAGCACACAGTACTCCAGGTGTGGTCACATCACAGCACACAGTACTCCAGGTGTGGACACATCAGCACACAGTACTCCAGGTGTGGACACATCAGCACACAGTACTCCAGGTGTGGTCACACCACAGCACACAGTACTCCAGGTGTGGACACATCAGCACACAGTACTCCAGGTGTGGTCACACCACGGCACACAGTACTCCAGGTGTGGTCACATCAGCACACAGTACACCAGATGTGGTCACATCAGCACACAGTACTCCAGGTGTGGTCACATCACAGCACACAGTGCTCCAGGTGTGGTCACATCACAGCACACAGTACTCCAGGTGTGGTCCCACCACAGCACACAATACTCCAGGTGTGGTCACATCACAACACACAGTACTCCAGGTGTGGTCACACCACAGCACACAGTACTCCAGGTGTGGTCACACCACAGCACACAGTACTCCAGGTGTGGTCACACCACAGCACACAGTACTCCAGGTGTGGTCACACCACAGCACACAGTACTCCAGGTGTGGTCACACCACAGCACACAGTACTCCAGGTGTGGTCACATCACAACACACAGTACTCCAGGTGTGGTCACACCACAGCACACAGTACTCCAGGTGTGGTCACATCACAGCACACAGTACTCCAGGTGTGGTCACATCAGCACACAGTACTCCAGGTGTGGTCACACCACAGGACACAGTACTCCAGGTGTGGTCACATCAGCACACAGTACTCCCGGTGTGGTCATATCACAACACACAGTACTCCAGGTGTGGACACATCACAGCACACAGTACTCCAGGTGTGGTCACATCACAACACACAGTACTCCAGGTGTGGTCACACCACAGCACACAGTACTCCAGGTGTGGTCACATCAGCACACAGTACTCCCGGTGTGGTCACATCACAACACACAGTACTCCAGGTGTGGTCACATCACAACACACAGTACTCCAGGTGTGGTCACATCAGCACACAGTACTCCAGGTGTGGTCACACCACAGCACACAGTACTCCAGGTGTGGTCACATCACAACACACAGTACTCCAGGTGTGGTCACATCACAACACACAGTACTCCAGGTGTGGTCACATCAGCACACAGTACTCCCGGTGTGGTCACATCACAACACACAGTACTCCAGGTGTGGTCACATCACAACACACAGTACTCCAGGTGTGGTCACATCAGCACACAGTACTCCAGGTGTGGTCACATCACAACACACAGTACTCCAGGTGTGGTCACACAACAGCACACAGTACTCCAGGTGTGGTCACATCACAGCACACAGTACTCCAGGTGTGGACACATCACAGCACACAGTACTCCAGGTGTGGTCACACCAGCACACAGTACTCCAGGTGTGGTCACATCACAGCACACAGTACTCCAGGTGTGGTCATATCACAGCACACAGTACTCCAGGTGTGGACACATCACAGCACACAGTACTCCAGGTGTGGTCACATCAGCACACAGTACTCCAGGTGTGGTCACATCACAGCACACAGTACTCCAGGTGTGGACACATCAGCACACAGTACTCCAGGTGTGGACACATCAGCACACAGTACTCCAGGTGTGGTCACATCACAGCACACAGTACTCCAGATGTGGTCTAGTCAGCACACAGTACTCCAGGTGTGGACACATCAGCACACAGTACTCCAGGTGTGGTCACATCACAGCACACAGTACTCCAGGTGTGGACACATCACAGCACACAGTACTCCAGGTGTGGTCACATCACAGCACACAGTACTCCAGATGTGGTCACATCAGCACACAGTACTCCAGGTGTGGACACATCAGCACACAGTACTCCAGGTGTGGTCACATCACAGCACACAGTACTCCAGGTGTGGACACATCAGCACACAGTACTCCAGGTGTGGACACATCAGCACACAGTACTCCAGGTGTGGTCACATCACAGCACACAGTACTCCAGGTGTGGACACATCAGCACACAGTACTCCAGGTGTGGACACATCAGCACACAGTACTCCAGGTGTGGTCACACCACAGCACACAGTACTCCAGGTGTGGACACATCAGCACACAGTACTCCAGGTGTGGTCACACCACGGCACACAGTACTCCAGGTGTGGTCACATCAGCACACAGTACACCAGATGTGGTCACATCAGCACACAGTACTCCAGGTGTGGTCACATCACAGCACACAGTGCTCCAGGTGTGGTCACATCACAGCACACAGTACTCCAGGTGTGGTCCCACCACAGCACACAATACTCCAGGTGTGGTCACATCACAACACACAGTACTCCAGGTGTGGTCACATCACAGCACACAGTACTCCAGGTGTGGTCACACCACAGCACACAGTACTCCAGGTGTGGTCACATCACAGCACACAGTACTCCAGGTGTGGTCACATCACAGCACACAGTACTCCAGGTGTGGTCACACCACAGCACACAGTACTCCAGGTGTGGACACATCACAGCACACAGTACTCCAGGTGTGGTCACACCACAGCACACAGTACTCCAGGTGTGGACACATCACAGCACACAGTACTCCAGGTGTGGACACATCACAGCACACAGTACTCCAGGTGTGGTCACATCACAGCACACAGTACTCCAGGTGTGAACACATCACAGCACACAGTACTCCAGGTGTGGTCACATCACAGCACACAGTACTCCAGGTGTGGTGACACCACAGCACACAGTACTCCAGGTGTGGACACATCACAGCACTCAGTACTCCAGGTGTGGTCACATCAGCACACAGTACTCCAGGTGTGGACACATCACAGCACACAGTACTCCAGGTGTGGTCACATCACAGCACACAGTACTCCAGGTGTGGTCACATCAGCACACAGTACTCCAGGTGTGGTCACACCACAGCACACAGTACTCCAGGTGTGGTCACACCACAGCACACAGTACTCCAGGTGTGGTCACATCACAGCACACAGTACTCCAGGTGTGGTCACACCACAACACACAGTACTCCAGGTGTGGACACATCACAGCACACAGTACTCCAGGTGTGGTCACACCACAGCACACAGTACTCCAGGTGTGGTCACACCACAGGACACAGTACTCCAGGTGTGGACACATCACAGCACACAGTACTCCAGGTGTGGTCACATCAGCACACAGTACTCCAGGTGTGGTCACATCACAGCACACAGTACTCCAGGTGTGGTCACATCAGCACACAGTACTCCAGGTGTGGTCACATCACAACACACAGTACTCCAGGTGTGGTCACATCACAACACACAGTACTCCAGGTGTGGTCACATCAGCACACAGTACTCCAGGTGTGGTCACACCACAACACACAGTACTCCAGGTGTGGTCACATCACAGCACACAGTACTCCAGGTGTGGTCACATCACAGCACACAGTACTCCAGGTGTGGTCACATCAGCACACAGTACTCCAGGTGTGGACACATCACAGCACACAGTACTCCAGGTGTGGTCACACCACAGCACACAGTACTCCAGGTGTGGTCACACCTCAACACACAGTACTCCAGGTGTGGTCACATCACAACACACAGTACTCCAGGTGTGGTCACATCACAGCACACAGTACTCCAGGTGTGGTCACATCACAGCACACAGTACTCCAGGTGTGGTCACACCACAGCACACAGTACTCCAGGTGTGGTCACACCTCAACACACAGTACTCCAGGTGTGGTCACACCACAGCACACAGTACTCCAGGTGTGGTCACACCACAGCACACAGTACTCCAGGTGTGGTCACACCACAGCACACAGTACTCCAGGTGTGGTCACACCACAGCACACAGTACTCCAGGTGTGGTCACACCACAGCACACAGTACTCCAGGTGTGGTCACATCACAACACACAGTACTCCAGGTGTGGTCACACCACAGCACACAGTACTCCAGGTGTGGTCACATCACAGCACACAGTACTCCAGGTGTGGTCACATCAGCACACAGTACTCCAGGTGTGGTCACACCACAGGACACAGTACTCCAGGTGTGGTCACATCAGCACACAGTACTCCCGGTGTGGTCATATCACAACACACAGTACTCCAGGTGTGGACACATCACAGCACACAGTACTCCAGGTGTGGTCACATCACAACACACAGTACTCCAGGTGTGGTCACACCACAGCACACAGTACTCCAGGTGTGGTCACATCAGCACACAGTACTCCCGGTGTGGTCACATCACAACACACAGTACTCCAGGTGTGGTCACATCACAACACACAGTACTCCAGGTGTGGTCACATCAGCACACAGTACTCCAGGTGTGGTCACACCACAGCACACAGTACTCCAGGTGTGGTCACATCACAACACACAGTACTCCAGGTGTGGTCACATCACAACACACAGTACTCCAGGTGTGGTCACATCAGCACACAGTACTCCCGGTGTGGTCACATCACAACACACAGTACTCCAGGTGTGGTCACATCACAACACACAGTACTCCAGGTGTGGTCACATCAGCACACAGTACTCCAGGTGTGGTCACATCACAACACACAGTACTCCAGGTGTGGTCACACAACAGCACACAGTACTCCAGGTGTGGTCACATCACAGCACACAGTACTCCAGGTGTGGTCACATCACAGCACACAGTACTCCAGGTGTGGTCATATCACAGCACACAGTACTCCAGGTGTGGACACATCACAGCACACAGTACTCCAGGTGTGGACACATCACAGCACACAGTACTCCAGGTGTGGTCACATCAGCACACAGTACTCCAGGTGTGGTCACATCACAGCACACAGTACTCCAGGTGTGGACACATCAGCACACAGTACTCCAGGTGTGGACACATCAGCACACAGTACTCCAGGTGTGGTCACATCACAGCACACAGTACTCCAGATGTGGTCTAGTCAGCACACAGTACTCCAGGTGTGGACACATCAGCACACAGTACTCCAGGTGTGGTCACATCACAGCACACAGTACTCCAGGTGTGGTCACATCACAGCACACAGTACTCCAGATGTGGTCACATCAGCACACAGTACTCCAGGTGTGGACACATCAGCACACAGTACTCCAGGTGTGGTCACATCACAGCACACAGTACTCCAGGTGTGGACACATCAGCACACAGTACTCCAGGTGTGGACACATCAGCACACAGTACTCCAGGTGTGGTCACATCACAGCACACAGTACTCCAGGTGTGGACACATCAGCACACAGTACTCCAGGTGTGGACACATCAGCACACAGTACTCCAGGTGTGGTCACACCACAGCACACAGTACTCCAGGTGTGGACACATCAGCACACAGTACTCCAGGTGTGGTCACACCACGGCACACAGTACTCCAGGTGTGGTCACATCAGCACACAGTACACCAGATGTGGTCACATCAGCACACAGTACTCCAGGTGTGGTCACATCACAGCACACAGTACTCCAGGTGTGGTCACATCACAGCACACAGTACTCCAGGTGTGGTCACACCACAGCACACAGTACTCCAGGTGTGGTCACACCACAGCACACAGTACTCCAGGTGTGGACACATCAGCACACAGTACTCCAGGTGTGGTCACATCACAGCACACAGTACTCCAGGTGTGGTCACACCACAGCACACAGTACTCCAGGTGTGGTCACATCACAGCACACAGTACTCCAAGTGTGGACACATCACAGCACACAGTACTCCAGGTGTGGACACATCACAGCACACAGTACTCCAGGTGTGGTCACACCACAGCACACAGTACTCCAGGTGTGGTCACACCACAGCACACAGTACTCCAGGTGTGTTCACATCACAGCACACAGTACTCCAGGTGTGGTCATATCACAGCACACAGTACTCCAGGTGTGGACACATCACAGCACACAGTACTCCAAGTGTGGACACATCACAGCACACAGTACTCCAGGTGTGGTCACACCAGCACACAGTACTCCAGGTGTGGTCACACCTCAACACACAGTACTCCAGGTGTGGTCCCATCACAGCACACAGTACTCCAGGTGTGGTCACACCTCAACACACAGTACTCCAGGTGTGGTCACATCACAGCACACAGTACTCCAGGTGTGGTCACACCACAGCACACAGTACTCCAAGTGTGGACACATCACAGCACACAGTACTCCAGGTGTGGTCACACCACAGCACACAGTACTCCAGGTGTGGTCCCATCACAGCACACAGTACTCCAGGTATGGTCACATCACAGCACACAGTACTCCAGGTGTGGTCACATCACAGCACACAGTACTCCAGGTGTGGTCACATCACAGCACACAGTACTCCAGGTGTGGTCACATCACAGCACACAGTACTCCAGGTGTGGACACATCACAGCACACAGTACTCCAGGTGTGGTCACATCAGCACACAGTACTCCAGGTGTGGTCACATCACAGCACACAGTACTCCAGGTGTGGACACATCACAGCACACAGTACTCCAGGTGTGGTCACATCACAGCACACAGTACTCCAGGTGTGGTCACACGACAGCACACAGTACTCCAGGTGTGGTCACATCACAGCACACAGTACTCCAGGTGTGGTCACACCAGCACACAGTACTCCAGGTGTGGTCACACCTCAACACACAGTACTCCAGGTGTGGTCCCATCACAGCACACAGTACTCCAGGTGTGGTCACATCAACACACAGTACTCCAGGTGTGGACACATCAGCACACAGTACTCCAGGTGTGGTCACACCTCAACACACAGTACTCCAGGTGTGGTCACATCAGCACACAGTACTCCAGGTGTGGTCACACCTCAACACACAGTACTCCAGGTGTGGTCCCATCACAGCACACAGTACTCCAGGTGTGGTCACACCTCAACACACAGTACTCCAGGTGTGGTCACATCAACACACAGTACTCCAGGTGTGGTCACATCACAGCACACAGTACTCCAGGTGTGGTCACACCACAGCACACAGTACTCCAGGTGTGGTCACATCAACACACAGTACTCCAGGTGTGGTCCCATCACAGCACACAGTACTCCAGGTGTGGTCACACCACAGCACACAGTACTCCAGGTGTGGTCACATCAACACACAGTACTCCAGGTGTGGTCACATCACAGCACACAGTACTCCAGGTGTGGTCACTCCTCAACACACAGTACTCCAGGTGTGGTCAGATCACAGCACACAGTACTCCAGGTGTGGTCACTCCTCAACACACAGTACTCCAGGTGTGGTCAGATCACAGCACACAGTACTCCAGGTGTGGACACATCAGCACACAGTACTCCAGGTGTGGACACATCAGCACACAGTACTCCAGGTGTGGTCACACCACAGCACACAGTACTCCAGGTGTGGTCACACCACAGCACACAGTACTCCAGGTGTGGACACATCAGCACACAGTACTCCAGGTGTGGTCACACCACAGCACACAGTACTCCAGGTGTGGTCACACCACAGCACACAGTACTCCAGGTGTGGTCACACCACAGCACACAGTACTCCAGGTGTGGTCAGATCACAGCACACAGTACTCCAGGTGTGGTCACATCACAGCACACAGTACTCCAGGTGTGGTCACATCACAGCACACAGTACTCCAGGTGTGGTCACACCACGGCACACAGTACTCCAGGTGTGGTCACATCACAGCACACAGTACTCCAGGTGTGGTCACACCACAGCACACAGTACTCCAGGTGTGGACACATCAGCACACAGTACTCCAGGTGTGGTCACACCACAGCACACAGTACTCCAGGTGTGGTCACACCACAGCACACAGTACTCCAGGTGTGGTCACATCACAGCACACAGTACTCCAGGTGTGGTCACACCACAGCACACAGTACTCCAGGTGTGGTCACACCACGGCACACAGTACTCCAGGTGTGGTCAC
The DNA here is from genome assembly GCF_047496795.1 of Chiloscyllium punctatum. Classification (NCBI taxonomy): domain Eukaryota; kingdom Metazoa; phylum Chordata; class Chondrichthyes; order Orectolobiformes; family Hemiscylliidae; genus Chiloscyllium; species Chiloscyllium punctatum. Next base: position 238,999 of record NW_027309939.1, read on the forward strand.
ACCACGGCACACAGTACTCCAGGTGTGGTCACATCACAGCACACAGTACTCCAGGTGTGGTCACACCACAGCACACAGTACTCCAGGTGTGGACACATCAGCACACAGTACTCCAGGTGTGGTCACACCACAGCACACAGTACTCCAGGTGTGGTCACACCACAGCACACAGTACTCCAGGTGTGGTCACATCACAGCACACAGTACTCCAGGTGTGGTCACATCACAGCACACAGTACTCCAGGTGTGGTCACACCACAGCACACAGTACTCCAGGTGTGGTCACACCACAGCACACAGTACTCCAGGTGTGGTCACACCACAGCACACAGTACTCCAGGTGTGGTCACACCACAGCACACAGTACTCCAGGTGTGGACACATCAGCAAACAGTACTCCAGGTGTGGTCACACCACAGCACACAGTACTCCAGGTGTGGTCACATCACAGCACTCAGTACTCCAGGTGTGGTCACATCACAGCACACAGTACTCCAGGTGTGGTCACACCACAGCACACAGTACTCCAGGTGTGGTCACACCACAGCACACAGTACTCCAGGTGTGGTCACACCAGCACACAGTACTCCAGGTGTGGTCACATCACAGCACACAGTACTCCAGGTGTGGTCACACCACAGCACACAGTACTCCAGGTGTGTCATACCAGCACACAGTACTCCAGGTGTGGTCACACCACAGCACACAGTACTCCAGGTGTGGACACATCACAGCACACAGTACTCCAGGTGTGGTCACACCACAGCACACAGTACTCCAGGTGTGGTCCCATCACAGCACACAGTACTCCAGGTGTGGTCACATCACAGCACACAGTACTCCAGGTGTGGACACATCACAGCACACAGTACTCCAGGTGTGGTCACATCACAGCACACAGTACTCCAGGTGTGGTCACACCACAGCACACAGTACTCCAGGTGTGGTCACACCAGCACACAGTACTCCAGGTGTGGTCACACCAGCACACAGTACTCCAGGTGTGGTCACACCACAGCACACAGTACTCCAGGTGTGGTCACATCAGCACACAGTACTCCAGGTGTGGTCACACGACAGCACACAGTACTCCAGGTGTGGTCACATCACAGCACACAGTACTCCAGGTGTGGTCACATCACAGCACACAGTACTCCAGGTGTGGACACATCAGCACACAGTACTCCAGGTGTGGACACATCACAGCACACAGTACTCCAGGTGTGGTCATATCACAGCACACAGTACTCCAGGTGTGGACACATCAGCACACAGTACTCCAGGTGTGGTCACATCAGCACACAGTACTCCAGGTGTGGTCACATCACAGCACACAGTACTCCAGGTGTGGACACATCACAGCACACAGTACTCCAGGTGTGGTCACACCACAGCACACAGTACTCCAGGTGTGGTCACATCAGCACACAGTACTCCAGGTGTGGACACATCAGCACACAGTACTCCAGGTGTGGTCACACGACAGCACACAGTACTCCAGGTGTGGTCACATCACAGCACACAGTACTCCAGGTGTGGTCACATCACAGCACACAGTACTCCAGGTGTGGACACATCAGCACACAGTACTCCAGGTGTGGACACATCACAGCACACAGTACTCCAGGTGTGGTCATATCACAGCACACAGTACTCCAGGTGTGGACACATCAGCACACAGTACTCCAGGTGTGGTCACATCAGCACACAGTACTCCAGGTGTGGTCACATCACAGCACACAGTACTCCAGGTGTGGTCACATCAGCACACAGTACTCCAGGTGTGGTCACATCACAGCACACAGTACTCCAGGTGTGGACACATCACAGCACACAGTACTCCAGGTGTGGACAAATCACAGCACACAGTACTCCAGGTGTGGTCACATCACAGCACACAGTACTCCAGGTGTGGACACATCACAGCACACAGTACTCCAGGTGTGGTCACACCACAGCACACAGTACTCCAGGTGTGGTCACACGACAGCACACAGTACTCCAGGTGTGGTCACATCACAGCACACAGTACTCCAGGTGTGGACACATCACAGCACACAGTACTCCAGGTGTGGTCACACCACAGCACACAGTACTCCAGGTGTGGTCACATCACAGCACACAGTACTCCAGGTGTGGTCACATCACAGCACACAGTACTCCAGGTGTGGACACATCACAGCACACAGTACTCCAGGTGTGGACACATCACAGCACACAGTACTCCAGGTGTGGACACATCACAGCACACAGTACTCCAGGTGTGGTCACACCACAGCACACAGTACTCCAGGTGTGGTCACATCAGCACACAGTACTCCAGGTGTGGTAACATCACAGCACACAGTACTCCAGGTGTGGTCCCATCACAGCACACAGTACTCCAGGTGTGGTCCCACCACAGCACACAATACTCCAGGTGTGGTCACATCAACACACAGGACTCCAGGTGTGGTCACATCACAGCACACAGTACTCCAGGTGTGGTCACACCACAGCACACAGTACTCCAGGTGTGGTCACATCACAGCACACAGTACTCCAGGTGTGGTCACATCAACACACAGTACTCCAGGTGTGGTCACATCACAGCACACAGTACTCCAGGTGTGGTCACATCAACACACAGTACTCCAGGTGTTGTCACACAACAGCACACAGTACTCCAGGTGTGGTCACATCACAGCACACAGTACTCCAGGTGTGGTCACATCAACACACAGTACTCCAGGTGTTGTCACACCACAGCACACAGTACTCCAGGTGTGGACACATCACAGCACACAGTACTCCAGGTGTGGTCACATCACAGCACACAGTACTCCAGGTGTGGTCACATCACAGCACACAGTACTCCAGGTGTGGTCACACCACAGCACACAGTACTCCAGGTGTGGTCACACCACACCACACAGTACTCCAGGTGTGGTCACACCACAGCACACAGTACTCCAGGTGTGGTCACACCACAGCACACAATACTCCAGGTGTGGACACATCACAGCACACAGTACTCCAGGTGTGGACACATCACAGCACACAGTACTCCAGGTGTGGTCACACCAGCACACAGTACTCCAGGTGTGGTCACATCACAGCACACAGTACTCCAGGTGTGGTCACACCAGCACACAGTACTCCAGGTGTGGTAACATCACAGCACACAGTACTCCAGGTGTGGTCACACCACAGCACACAGTACTCCAGGTGTGGTCACACCAGCACACAGTACTCCAGGTGTGGTCACATCACAGCACATAGTACTCCAGGTGTGGTCACACCACAGCACACAGTACTCCAGGTGTGGTCACACCACAGCACACAGTACTCCAGGTGTGGTCACATTACAGCACACAGTACTCCAGGTGTGGTCACACCACAGCACACAGTACTCCAGGTGTGGTCACACCACAACACACAGTACTCCAGGTGTGGACACATCACAGGACACAGTACTCCAGGTGTGGTCACATCACAGCACACAGTACTCCAGGTTTGGACACATCAGCACACAGTACTCCAGGTGTGGACACATCACAGCACACAGTACTCCAGGTGTGGTCACATCAGCACACAGTACTCCAGGTGTGGTCACACCACAGCACACAGTACTCCAGGTGTGGTCACACCACAGGACACAGTACTCCAGGTGTGGACACATCACAGCACACAGTACTCCAGGTGTGGTCACATCAGCACACAGTACTCCAGGTGTGGTCACACCACAGGACACAGTACTCCAGGTGTGGTCACATCACAGCACACAGTACTCCAGGTGTGGTCACACCACAGGACACAGTACTCCAGGTGTGGTCACATCAGCACACAGTACTCCAGGTGTCGTCACACCACAGGACACAGTACTCCAGGTGTGGTCACATCACAGCACACAGTACTCCAGGTGTGGTCACATCAGCACACAGTACTCCAGGTGTGGACACATCACAGCACACAGTACTCCAGGTGTGGACACATCACAGCACACAGTACTCCAGGTGTGGTCACATCACAGCACACAGTACTCCTGGTGTGGTCACACCTCAACACACAGTACTCCAGGTGTGGTCACATCACAACACACAGTACTCCAGGTGTGGTCACATCACAGCACACAGTACTCCAGGTGTGGTCACATCACAGCACACAGTACTCCAGGTGTGGTCACACCACAGCACACAGTACTCCAGGTGTGGTCACACCTCAACACACAGTACTCCAGGTGTGGTCACACCACAGCACACAGTACTCCAGGTGTGGTCACACCACAGCACACAGTACTCCAGGTGTGGTCACACCTCAACACACAGTACTCCAGGTGTGGTCACATCACAGCACACAGTACTCCAGGTGTGGTCACACCACAGCACACAGTACTCCAGGTGTGGTCACATCACAACACACAGTACTCCAGGTGTGGTCACATCACAACACACAGTACTCCAGGTGTGGTCACATCACACCACACAGTACTCCAGGTGTGGTCACATCACAACACACAATACTCCAGGTGTGGTCACACCACAGCACACAGTACTCCAGGTGTGGTCACACCACAGCACACAGTACTCCAGGTGTGGTCACACCACAGGACACAGTACTCCAGGTGTGGTCACATCACAGCACACAGTACTCCAGGTGTGGTCACATCAGCACACAGTACTCCCGGTGTGGTCACATCACAGCACACAGTACTCCAGGTGTGGTCACATCAGCACACAGTACTCCAGGTGTGGTCACATCACAGCACACAGTACTCCAGGTGTGGTCACATCACAGCACACAGTACTCCAGGTGTGGTCACATCAGCACACAGTACTCCCGGTGTGGTCACATCACAACACACAGTACTCCAGGTGTGGTCACATCACAGCACACAGTACTCCAGGTGTGGTCACATCAGCACACAGTACTCCAGGTGTGGTCACATCACAACACACAGTACTCCAGGTGTGGTCACACCACAGCACACAGTACTCCAGGTGTGGTCACATCACAACACACAGTACTCCAGGTGTGGTCACATCAGCACACAGTACTCCAGGTGTGGTCACATCACAACACACAGTACTCCAGGTGTGGTCACATCACAACACACAGTACTCCAGGTGTGGTCACACCACAGCACACAGTACTCCAGGTGTGGTCACATCAGCACACAGTACTCCAGGTGTGGTCACACCACAGCACACAGTACTCCAGGTGTGGTCACATCAGCACACAGTACTCCAGGTGTGGTCACATCACAGCACACAGTACTCCAGGTGTGGACACATCAGCACACAGTACTCCAGGTGTGGTCACATCACAGCACACAGTACTCCAGGTGTGGACACATCAGCACACAGTACTCCAGGTGTGGACACATCAGCACACAGTACTCCAGGTGTGGTCACATCACAGCACACAGTACTCCAGATGTGGTCACATCAGCACACAGTACTCCAGGTGTGGACACATCAGCACACAGTACTCCAGGTGTGGTCACATCACAGCACACAGTACTCCAGGTGTGGTCACATCATAGCACACAGTACTCCAGATGTGGTCACATCAGCACACAGTACTCCAGGTGTGGACACATCAGCACACAGTACTCCAGGTGTGGTCACACCACAGCACACAGTACTCCAGGTGTGGACACATCAGCACACAGTACTCCAGGTGTGGTCACACCACGGCACACAGTACTCCAGGTGTGGTCACATCAGCACACAGTACTCCAGATGTGGTCACATCAGCACACAGTACTCCAGGTGTGGTCACACAACAGCACACTGTACTCCAGGTGTGGTCACATCACAGCACACAGTACTCCAGGTGTGGTCACACCACAGCACACAGTACTCCAGGTGTGGTCACACCACAGCACACAGTACTCCAGGTGTGGTCACATCACAGCACACAGTACTCCAGGTGTGGTCACACCACAGCACACAGTACTCCAGGTGTGGTCACATCACAGCACACAGTACTCCAGGTGTGGTCACACCACAGCACACAGTACTCCAGGTGTGGTCACACCACAGCACACAGTACTCCAGGTGTGGTCACACCACAGCACACAGTACTCCAGGTGTGGTCACACCACAGCACACAGTACTCCAGGTGTGGACACACCACGGCACACAGTACTCCAAGTGTGGACACATCACAGCACACAGTACTCCAGGTGTGGTCACACCACAGCACACTGTACTCCAGGTGTGGACACACCACGGCACACAGTACTCCAGGTGTGGACACATCACAGCACACAGTACTCCAGGTGTGGTCACACCACAGCACACAGTACTCCAGGTGTGGACACACCACGGCACACAGTACTCCAGGTGTGGTCACATCACAGCACACAGTACTCCAGGTGTGGACACATCACAGCACACAGTACTCCAGGTGTGGTCACATCACAGCACACAGTACTCCAGGTGTGGTCACACCACAGCACACAGTACTCCAGGTGTGGTCACACCACAGCACACAGTACTCCAGGTGTGTTCACATCACAGCACACAGTACTCCAGGTGTGGTCATATCACAGCACACAGTACTCCAGGTGTGGACACATCACAGCACACAGTACTCCAAGTGTGGACACATCACAGCACACAGTACTCCAGGTGTGGTCACACCACAGCACACAGTACTCCAGGTGTGGACACACCACGGCACACAGTACTCCAAGTGTGGACACATCACAGCACACAGTACTCCAGGTGTGGTCACACCACAGCACACAGTACTCCAGGTGTGGACACACCACGGCACACAGTACTCCAGGTGTGGTCACATCACAGCACACAGTACTCCAGGTGTGGTCACACCACAGCACACAGTACTCCAGGTGTGGACACACCACGGCACACAGTACTCCAAGTGTGGACACATCACAGCACACAGTACTCCAGGTGTGGTCACACCACAGCACACAGTACTCCAGGTGTGGTCACACCACAGCACACAGTACTCCAGGTGTGGTCACACCACAGCACACAGTACTCCAGGTGTGGTCACATCAGCACACAGTACTCCAGGTGTGGTCATATCACAGCACACAGTACTCCAGGTGTGGTAATATCACAGCACACAGTACTCCAGGTGTGGTCACATCACAGCACACAGTACTCCAGGTGTGGTCATATCACAGCACACAGTACTCCAGGTGTGGACACATCACAGCACACAGTACTCCAAGTGTGGACACATCACAGCACACAGTACTCCAGGTGTGGTCACATCACAGCACACAGTACTCCAGGTGTGGTCACACCAGCACACAGTACTCCAGGTGTGGTCACACCACAGCACACAGTACTCCAGGTGTGGTCCCATCACAGCACACAGTACTCCAGGTGTGGTCACACCACAGCACACAGTACTCCAGGTTTGGTCAGATCACAGCACACAGTACTCCAGGTGTGGTCCCATCACAGCACACAGTACTCCAGGTGTGGTCACACCACAGCACACAGTACTCCAGGTGTGGACACATCAGCACACAGTACTCCAGGTGTGGTCACATCACAGCACACAGTACTCCAGGTGTGGTCACACCACAGCACACAGTACTCCAGGTGTGGACACATCAGCACACAGTACTCCAGGTGTGGTCACACCACAGCACACAGTACTCCAGGTGTGGTCACATCACAGCACACAGTACTCCAGGTGTGGTCACACCACAGCACACAGTACTCCAGGTGTGGTCACATCACAGCACACAGTACTCCAGGTGAGGTCACACCACAGCACACAGTACTCCAGGTGTGGTCACATCACAGCACACAGTACTCCAGGTGTGGTCACACCACAGCACACAGTAATCCAGGTGTGGTCACACCACGGCACACAGTACTCCAGGTGTGGTCACATCAGCACACAGTACTCCAGGTGTGGTCACACCACAGCACACAGTACTCCAGGTGTGGACACATCAGCACACAGTACTCCAGGTGTGGTCACACCACAGCACACAGTAATCCAGGTGTGGTCACACCACGGCACACAGTACTCCAGGTGTGGTCACATCAGCACACAGTACTCCAGGTGTGGTCACATCACAGCACACAGTACTCCAGGTGTGGTCACACCACAGCACACAGTACTCCAGGTGTGGACACATCAGCACACAGTACTCCAGGTGTGGTCACACCACAGCACACAGTACTCCAGGTGTGGTCACATCACAGCACACAGTACTCCAGGTGTGGTCACACCACAGCACACAGTACTCCAGCTGTGTCACACCAGCACACAGTACTCCAGGTGTGGACACATCACAGCACACAGTACTCCAGGTGTGGACACATCACAGCACACAGTACTCCAGGTGTGGTCACATCACAGCACACAGTACTCCAGGTGTGGTCACACCACAGCACACAGTACTCCAGGTGTGGACACATCAGCACACAGTACTCCAGGTGTGGTCACACCACAGCACACAGTACTCCAGGTGTGGTCACATCACAGCACACAGTACTCCAGGTGTGGTCACACCACAGCACACAGTACTCCAGCTGTGTCACACCAGCACACAGTACTCCAGGTGTGGACACATCACAGCACACAGTACTCCAGGTGTGGACACATCACAGCACACAGTACTCCAGGTGTGGTCACATCAGCACACAGTACTCCAGGTGTGGACACATCACAGCACACAGTACTCCAGGTGTGGACACATCACAGCACACAGTACTCCAGGTGTGGTCACATCAGCACACAGTACTCCAGGTGTGGTCACACCACAGCACACAGTACTCCAGGTGTGGTCACATCACAGCACACAGTACTCCAGGTGTGGTCACACCACAGCACACAGTACTCCAGGTGTGGACACATCACAGCACACAGTACTCCAGGTGTGGTCACATCACAGCACACAGTACGCCAGGTGTGGTCACACCACAGCACACAGTACTCCAGGTGTGGTCACACCACAGCACACAGTACTCCAGGTGTGTTCACATCACAGCACACAGTACTCCAGGTGTGGTCACATCACAGCACACAGTACTCCAGGTGTGGACACATCACAGCACACAGTACTCCAGGTGTGGACACATCACAGCACACAGTACTCCAGGTGTGGACACATCACAGCACACAGTACTCCAGGTGTGGTCACATCAACACACAGTACTCCAGGTGTGGTCACATCACAGCACACAGTACTCCAGGTGTGGACACATCACAGCACACAGTACTCCAGGTGTGGTCACATCAACACACAGTACTCCAGGTGTGGTCACATCACAGCACACAGTACTCCAGGTGTGGACACATCACAGCACACAGTACTCCAGGTGTGGTCACATCACAGCACACAGTACTCCAGGTGTGGACACATCACAGCACACAGTACTCCAGGTGTGGTCACATCACAGCACACAGTACTCCAGGTGTGGTCACACCACAGCACACAGTACTCCAGGTGTGGTCACATCACAACACACAGTACTCCAGGTGTGGTCACATCACAGCACACAGTACTCCAGGTGTGGTCACACCACAGCACACAGTACTCCAGGTGTGGTCACATCACAGCACACAGTACTCCAGGTGTGGTCACATCACAGCACACAGTACTCCAGGTGTGGTCACACCACAGCACACAGTACTCCAGGTGTGGACACATCACAGCACACAGTACTCCAGGTGTGGTCACACCAGCACACAGTACTCCAGGTGTGGTCACACCTCAACACACAGTACTCCAGGTGTGGTCCCATCACAGCACACAGTACTCCAGGTGTGGTCACATCAACACACAGTACTCCAGGTGTGGTCACATCACAGCACACAGTACTCCAGGTGTGGACACATCACAGCACACAGTACTCCAGGTGTGGTCACACCACAGCACACAGTACTCCAGGTGTGGTCACATCACAGCACACAGTACTCCAGGTGTGGTCACATCACAGCACACAGTACTCCAAGTGTGGACACATCACAGCACACAGTACTCCAGGTGTGGACACATCACAGCACACAGTACTCCAGGTGTGGTCACACCACAGCACACAGTACTCCAGGTGTGGTCAGATCACAGCACACAGTACTCCAGGTGTGGTCACACCACAGCACACAGTACTCCAGGTGTGGACACATCACAGCACACAGTACTCCAGGTGTGGACACATCACAGCACACAGTACTCCAGGTGTGGTCACACCTCAACACACAGTACTCCAGGTGTGGACACACCACAGCACACAGTACTCCAGGTGTGGACACATCACAGCACACAGTACTCCAGGTGTGGTCACACCTCAACACACAGTACTCCAGGTGTGGTCACACCACAGCACACAGTACTCCAGGTGTGGACACATCACAGCACACAGTACTCCAGGTGTGGTCACATCACAGCACACAGTACTCCAGGTGTGGTCACACCACAGCACACAGTAATCCAGGTGTGGTCACACCACGGCACACAGTACTCCAGGTGTGGTCACATCACAGCACACAGTACTCCAGGTGTGGTCACACCACAGCACACAGTACTCCAGGTGTGGTCACACCACAGCACACAGTACTCCAGGTGTGGACACATCAGCACACAGTACTCCAGGTGTGGTCACACCACAGCACACAGTACTCCAGGTGTGGTCACACCACAGCACACAGTACTCCAGGTGTGGACACATCAGCACACAGTACTCCAGGTGTGGTCACACCACAGCACACAGTACTCCAGGTGTGGTCACACCACAGCACACAGTACTCCAGGTGTGGTCACACCACACCACACAGTACTCCAGGTGTGGTCACACCACAGCACACAGTACTCCAGGTGTGGTCACATCACAGCACACAGTACTCCAGGTGTGGACACATCACAGCACACAGTACTCCAGGTGTGGTCCCATCACAGCACACAGTACTCCAGGTGTGGTCACATCACAGCACACAGTACTCCAGGTGTGGACACATCACAGCACACAGTACTCCAGGTGTGGTCACATCACAGCACACAGTACTCCAGGTGTGGTCACACCACAGCACACAGTACTCCAGGTGTGGTCACATCACAGCACACAGTACTCCAGGTGTGGTCACACCACAGCACACAGTACTCCAGGTGTGGTCACACCACAGCACACAGTACTCCAGGTGTGGACACATCACAGCACACAGTACTCCAGGTGTGGTCACATCACAACACACAGTACTCCAGGTGTGGTCACACCACAGCACACAGTACTCCAGGTGTGGTCACATCACAGCACACAGTACTCCAGGTGTGGACACATCAGCACACAGTACTCCAGGTGTGGTCACATCACAGCACACAGTACTCCAGGTGTGGTCACATCACAGCACACAGTACTCCAGGTGTGGACACATCACAGCACACAGTACTCCAGGTGTGGACACATCACAGCACACAGTACTCCAGATGTGGTCACATCACAGCACACAGTACTCCAGGTGTGGACACATCAGCACACAGTACTCCAGGTGTGGTCACATCACAGCACACAGTACTCCAGGTGTGGTCACATCACAGCACACAGTACTCCAGGTGTGGTCACATCACAGCACATAGTACTCCAGGTGTGGACACATCACAGCACACAGTACTCCAGGTGTGGACACATCACAGCACACAGTACTCCAGGTGTGGTCACATCACAGCACACAGTACTCCAGGTGTGGACACATCAGCACACAGTACTCCAGGTGTGGTCACATCACAGCACACAGTACTCCAGGTGTGGTCACATCACAGCACACAGTACTCCAGGTGTGGACACATCAGCACACAGTACTCCAGGTGTGGACACATCACAGCACACAGTACTCCAGGTGTGGTCACATCACAACACACAGTACTCCAGGTGTGGTCACACCACAGCACACAGTACTCCAGGTGTGGTCACATCACAGCACACAGTACTCCAGGTGTGGACACATCAGCACACAGTACTCCAGGTGTGGTCACATCACAGCACACAGTACTCCAGGTGTGGACACATCAGCACACAGTACTCCAGGTGTGGTCACATCACAGCACACAGTACTCCAGGTGTGGACACATCAGCACACAGTACTCCAGGTGTGGTCACATCACAGCACACAGTACTCCAGGTGTGGTCACATCACAGCACACAGTACTCCAGGTGTGGTCACACCACAGCACACAGTACTCCAGGTATGGACACATCACAGCACACAGTACTCCAGGTGTGGACACATCACAGCACACAGTACTCCAGGTGTGGTCACACCACAGCACACAGTACTCCAGGTGTGGACACATCAGCACACAGTACTCCAGGTATGGTCACATCACAGCACACAGTACTCCAGGTGTGGACACATCAGCACACAGTACTCCAGGTATGGACACATCACAGCACACAGTACTCCAGGTGTGGACACATCACAGCACACAGTACTCCAGGTGTCGTCATATCACAGCACACAGTACTCCAGGTGTGGTCACATCACAGCACACAGTACTCCAGGTGTGGACACATCAGCACACAGTACTCCAGGTGTGGACACATCACAGCACACAGTACTCCAGGTGTGGTCACATCACAACACACAGTACTCCAGGTGTGGTCACACCACAGCACACAGTACTCCAGGTGTGGTCACATCACAGCACACAGTACTCCAGGTGTGGACACATCAGCACACAGTACTCCAGGTGTGGTCACATCACAGCACACAGTACTCCAGGTGTGGACACATCAGCACACAGTACTCCAGGTGTGGTCACATCACAGCACACAGTACTCCAGGTGTGGACACATCAGCACACAGTACTCCAGGTGTGGTCACATCACAGCACACAGTACTCCAGGTGTGGTCACATCACAGCACACAGTACTCCAGGTGTGGTCACACCACAGCACACAGTACTCCAGGTATGGACACATCACAGCACACAGTACTCCAGGTGTGGACACATCAGCACACAGTACTCCAGGTGTGGTCACATCAGCACACAGTACTCCAGGTGTGTTCACATCACAGCACACAGTACTCCAGGTGTGGTCACACCACAGCACACAGTACTCCAGGTGTGGTCACATCAGCACACAGTACTCCAGGTGTGGTCACATCAGCACACAGTACTCCAGGTGTGGTCACATCACAGCACACAGTACTCCAGGTGTGGTCACATCACAGCACACAGTACTCCAGGTGTGGTCACATCACAGCACACAGTACTCCAGGTGTGGTCACATCACAGCACACAGTACTCCAGGTGTGGTCCCACCACAGCACACAATACTCCAGGTGTGGTCACATCAACACACAGTACTCCAGGTGTGGTCACATCAGCACACAGTACTCCAGGTGTGGTCACACCACAGCACACAGTACTCCAGGTGTGGTCACATCAACACACAGTACTCCAGGTGTTGTCACACCACAGCACACAGTACTCCAGGTGTGGACACATCACAGCACACAGTACTCCAGGTGTGGTCACATCACAGCACACAGTACTCCAGGTGTGGACACATCACAGCACACAGTACTCCAGGTGTGGTCACATCACAGCACACAGTACTCCAGGTGTGGTCACACCACAGCACACAGTACTCCAGGTGTGGTCACACCACAGCACACAGTACTCCAGGTGTGGTCACACCACACCACACAGTACTCCAGGTGTGGTCACACCACAGCACACAGTACTCCAGGTGTGGTCACACCACAGCACACAATACTCCAGGTGTGGACACATCACAGCACACAGTACTCCAGGTGTGGACACATCACAGCACACAGTACTCCAGGTGTGGTCACATCACAGCACACAGTACTCCAGGTGTGGTCACACCAGCACACAGTACTCCAGGTGTGGTAACATCACAGCACACAGTACTCCAGGTGTGGTCACACCACAGCACACAGTACTCCAGGTGTGGTCACATCACAGCACATAGTACTCCAGGTGTGGTCACACCACAGCACACAGTACTCCAGGTGTGGTCACACCACAGCACACAGTACTCCAGGTGTGGTCACATCACAGCACACAGTACTCCAGGTGTGGTCACATCACAGCACACAGTACTCCAGGTGTGGTCACACCACAGCACACAGTACTCCAGGTGTGGTCACATCACAGCACACAGTACTCCAGGTGTGGTCACATCACAGCACACAGTACTCCAGGTGTGGTCACACCACAGCACACTGTACTCCAGGTGTGGTCACATCACAGCACACAGTACTCCAGGTGTGGACACATCAGCACACAGTACTCCAGGTGTGGTCACATCACAGCACACAGTACTCCAGGTGTGGTCACACCACAGCACACAGTACTCCAGGTGTGGTCACACCAGCACACAGTACTCCAGGTGTGGTCACATCACAGCACACAGTACTCCAGGTGTGGTCACATCACAGCACACAGTACTCCAGGTGTGGTCACATCACAGCACACAGTACTCCAGGTGTGGACACATCACAGCACACAGTACTCCAGGTGTGGACACATCAGCACACAGTACTCCAGGTGTGGTCACATCACAGCACACAGTACTCCAGGTGTGGTCACACCAGCACACAGTACTCCAGGTGTGGTCACACCACAGCACACAGTACTCCAGGTGTGGTCACACCACAGCACACAGTACTCCAGGTGTGGTCACACCACAGCACACAGTACTCCAGGTGTGGTCACACCACAGGACACAGTACTCCAGGTGTGGTCACATCACAGCACACAGTACTCCAGGTGTGGTCACATCAGCACACAGTACTCCAGGTGTGGTCACACCACAGCACACAGTACTCCAGGTGTGGTCACATCACAGCACACAGTACTCCAGGTGTGGTCACATCAGCACACAGTACTCCAGGTGTGGACACATCACAGCACACAGTACTCCAGGTGTGGTCACATCAGCACACAGTACTCCAGGTGTGGTCACATCACAACACAAAGTACTCCAGGTGTGGTCACATCAGCACACAGTACTCCAGGTGTGGTCACATCACAACACACAGTACTCCAGGTGTGGTCACATCAGCACACAGTACTCAAGGTGTGGTCACATCACAGCACACAGTACTCCAGGTGTGGTCACATCACAACACACAGTACTCCAGGTGTGGTCACATCACAACACACAGTACTCCAGGTGTGGACACATCACAGCACACAGTACTCCAGGTGTGGACACATCACAGCACACAGTACTCCAGGTGTGGTCACATCACAGCACACAGTACTCCAGGTTTGGACACATCAGCACACAGTACTCCAGGTGTGGACACATCACAGCACACAGTACTCCAGGTGTGGTCACACCACAGGACACAGTACTCCAGGTGTGGTCACATCACAGCACACAGTACTCCAGGTGTGGTCACATCACAACACACAGTACTCCAGGTGTGGACACATCACAGCACACAGTACTCCAGGTGTGGTCACATCACAACACACAGTACTCCAGGTGTGGACACATCACAGCACACAGTACTCCAGGTGTGGACACATCAGCACACAGTACTCCAGGTGTGGTCACATCACAACACACAGTACTCCAGGTGTGGTCACATCACAGCACACAGTACTCCAGGTGTGGTCACATCAGCACACAGTACTCCAGGTGTGGTCACATCAGCACACAGTACTCCAGGTGTGGTCACACCACAGCACACAGTACTCCAGGTGTGGTCACACCACAGCACACAGTACTCCAGGTGTGGTCACATCACAGCACACAGTACTCCAGGTGTGGTCACATCACAGCACACAGTACTCCAGGTGTGGTCACATAACAGCACACAGTACTCCAGGTGTGGACACATCACAGCACACAGTACTCCAGGTGTGGACACATCACAACACACAGTACTCCAGGTGTGGTCACATCACAGCACACAGTACTCCAGGTGTGGTCACATCACAACACACAGTACTCCAGGTGTGGTCACACCACAGCACACAGTACTCCAGGTGTGGTCACACCACAGCACACAGTACTCCAGGTGTGGTCACACCACAGCACACAGTACTCCAGGTGTGGTCACACCACAGCACACAGTACTCCAGGTGTGGTCACACCACAGCACACAGTACTCCAGGTGTGGTCACATCACAGCACACAGTACTCCAGGTGTGGTCAGATCAGCACACAGTACTCCAGGTGTGGTCACATCACAGCACACAGTACTCCAGGTGTGGTCACATCACAGCACACAGTACTCCAGGTGTGGTCACACCACAGCACACAGTACTCCAGGTGTGGTCACATCACAGCACACAGTACTCCAGGTGTGGTCAGATCAGCACACAGTACTCCAGGTGTGGTCACATCAGCACACAGTACTCCAGGTGTGGTCACACCACAGCACACAGTACTCCAGGTGTGGTCACACCACAGCACACAGTACTCCAGGTGTGGTCACACCACAGCACACAGTACTCCAGGTGTGGTCACACCACAGCACACAGTACTCCAGGTGTGGTCACATCACAGCACACAGTACTCCAGGTGTGGTCAGATCAGCACACAGTACTCCAGGTGTGGTCACATCACAGCACACTGTACTCCAGGTGTGGTCACATCACAGCACACAGTACTCCAGGTGTGGTCACACCTCAACACACAGTACTCCAGGTGTGGTCACATCAGCACACAGTACTCCAGGTGTGGTCACACCACAGCACACAGTACTCCAGGTGTGGTCACACCACAGCACACAGTACTCCAGGTGTGGTCACACCACAGCACACAGTACTCCAGGTGTGGTCACACCACAGCACACAGTACTCCAGGTGTGGTCACATCACAGCACACAGTACTCCAGGTGTGGTCACACCACAGCACACAGTACTCCAGGTGTGGACACATCACAGCACACAGTACTCCAGGTGTGGTCACACCACAGCACACAGTACTCCAGGTGTGGTCACACCACAGCACACAGTACTCCAGGTGTGGTCACATCAGCACACAGTACTCCAGGTGTGGTCACATCGGCACACAGTACTCCAGGTGTGGTCACACCTCAACACACAGTACTCCAGGTGTGGTCACATCACAACACACAGTACTCCAGGTGTGGTCACATCACAGCACACAGTACTCCAGGTGTGGTCACACCACAGCACACAGTACTCCAGGTGTGGACACATCACAGCACACAGTACTCCAGGTGTGGTCACACCACAGCACACAGTACTCCAGGTGTGGTCACATCACAGCACACAGTACTCCAGGTGTGGTCACACCACAGCACACAGTACTCCAGGTGTGGTCACATCAGCACACAGTACTCCAGGTGTGGTCACATCGGCACACAGTACTCCAGGTGTGGTCACACCTCAACACACAGTACTCCAGGTGTGGTCACATCACAGCACACAGTACTCCAGGTGTGGTCACATCACAGCACACACTACTCCAGGTGTGGTCACACCACAGCACACAGTACTCCAGGTGTGGTCACATCACAGCACACACTACTCCAGGTGTGGTCACACCACAGCACACAGTACTCCAGGTGTGGTCACATCAGCACACAGTACTCCAGGTGTGGTCACACCACAGCATACAGTACTCCAGGTGTGGTCACATCACAGCACACAGTACTCCAGGTGTGGACACATCAGCACACAGTACTCCAGGTGTGGTCACATCAGCACACAGTACTCCAGGTGTGGTCACATCACAGCACACAGTACTCCAGGTGTGGTCACATCAGCACACAGTACTCCAGGTGTGGTCACATCACAGCACACTGTACTCCAGGTGTCGTCACATCAGCACACTGTACTCCAGGTGTGGTCCCATCACAGCACACAGTACTCCAGGTGTGGTCACATCACAGCACACTGTACTTCAGGTGTGGTCACATCAGCACACTGTACTCCAGGTGTGGTCACACCACAGCACACTGTACTTCAGGTGTGGTCACATCAGCACACTGTACTCCAGGTGTGGACACATCACAGCACACAGTACTCCAGGTGTGGACACATCACAGCACACAGTACTCCAGGTGTGGTCACACCACAGCACACTGTACTCCAGGTGTGGTCACATCAGCACACAGTACTCCAGGTGTGGTCACATCACAGCACACTGTACTTCAGGTGTGGTCACATCAGCACACAGTACTCCAGGTGTGGTCACACCACAGCACACAGTACTCCAGGTGTGGTCACACCACAGCACACTGTACTTCAGGTGTGGTCACATCAGCACACTGTACTCCAGGTGTGGTCCCATCACAGCACACAGTACTCCAGGTGTGGTCACACCACAGCACACAGTACTCCAGGTGTGGTCACATCAGCACACAGTACTCCAGGTGTGGTCACACCACAGCACACTGTACTCCAGGTGTGGTCACATCAGCACACAGTACTCCAGGTGTGGTCACATCAGCACACAGTACTCCAGGTGTGGTCACATCACAGCACACAGTACTCCAGGTGTGGTCACATCAGCACACAGTACTCCAGGTGTGGTCACATCACAGCACACAGTACTCCAGGTGTGGTCACATCACAGCACACAGTACTCCAGGTGTGGTCACACCACAGCACACAGTACTCCAGGTGTGGTCACATCACAGCACACAGTACTCCAGGTGTGGTCACATCAGCACACAGTACTCCAGGTGTGGACACATCACAGCACACTGTACTTCAGGTGTGGTCACATCAGCACACTGTACTTCAGGTGTGGTCACATCAGCACACAGTACTCCAGGTGTGGTCACACCACAGCACACAGTACTCCAGGTGTGGTCACATCAGCACACAGTACTCCAGGTGTGGTCACACCACAGCACACTGTACTCCAGGTGTGGTCACATCAGCACACAGTACTCCAGGTGTGGTCACACCACAGCACACTGTACTTCAGGTGTGGTCACATCAGCACACAGTACTCCAGGTGTGGTCACATCACAGCACACAGTACTCCAGGTGTGGTCACATCACAGCACACAGTACTCCAGGTGTGGTCACATCACAGCACACAGTACTCCAGGTGTGGTCACACCACAGCACACAGTACTCCAGGTGTGGTCACATCACAGCACACAGTACTCCAGGTGTGGTCACATCAACACACAGTACTCCAGGTGTGGTCACACCACAGCACACAGTACTCCAGGTGTGGTCACATCAACACACAGTACTCCAGGTGTGGACACATCACAGCACACAGTACTCCAGGTGTGGTCACACCACAGCACACAGTACTCCAGGTGTGGACACATCACAGCACACAGTACTCCAGGTGTGGTCACACCACAGCACACAGTACTCCAGGTGTGGACACATCACAGCACACAGTACTCCAGGTGTGGTCACACCACAGCACACAGTACTCCAGGTGTGGTCACATCACAGCACACAGTACTCCAGGTGTGGTCACATCACAGCACACAGTACTCCAGGTGTGGACACATCACAGCACACAGTACTCCAGGTGTGGTCACACCACAGCACACAGTACTCCAGGTGTGGTCACATCACAGCACACAGTACTCCAGGTGTGGACACATCACAGCACACAGTACTCCAGGTGTGGACACATCACAGCACACAGTACTCCAGGTGTGGTCACACCACAGCACACAGTACTCCAGGTGTGGTCCCATCACAGCACACAGTACTCCAGGTGTGGTCACATCACAGCACACAGTACTCCAGGTGTGGACACATCACAGCACACAGTACTCCAGGTGTGGTCACATCAGCACACAGTACTCCAGGTGTGGTCACATCACAGCACACAGTACTCCAGGTGTGGTCACACCACAGCACACAGTACTCCAGGTGTGGACACATCACAGCACACAGTACTCCAGGTGTGGTCACATCAGCACACAGTACTCCAGGTGTGGTCACATCGGCACACAGTACTCCAGGTGTGGTCACACCTCAACACACAGTACTCCAGGTGTGGTCCCATCACAACACACAGTACTCCAGGTGTGGTCACATCACAGCACACACTACTCCAGGTGTGGTCACACCACAGCACACAGTACTCCAGGTGTGGTCACATCAGCACACAGTACTCCAGGTGTGGTCACACCACAGCATACAGTACTCCAGGTGTGGTCACATCACAGCACACAGTACTCCAGGTGTGGACACATCAGCACACAGTACTCCAGGTGTGGTCACATCAGCACACAGTACTCCAGGTGTGGTCACATCACAGCACACAGTACTCCAGGTGTGGACACATCAGCACACAGTACTCCAGGTGTGGTCACATCACAGCACACTGTACTCCAGGTGTGGTCACATCAGCACACTGTACTCCAGGTGTGGTCCCATCACAGCACACAGTACTCCAGGTGTGGTCACACCACAGCACACAGTACTCCAGGTGTGGTCACATCAGCACACAGTACTCCAGGTGTGGTCACACCACAGCACACTGTACTCCAGGTGTGGTCACATCACAGCACACTGTACTTCAGGTGTGGTCACATCAGCACACTGTACTCCAGGTGTGGTCACACCACAGCACACTGTACTTCAGGTGTGGTCACATCAGCACACTGTACTCCAGGTGTGGACACATCACAGCACACAGTACTCCAGGTGTGGTCACACCACAGCACACTGTACTTCAGGTGTGGTCACATCAGCACACTGTACTCCAGGTGTGGACACATCACAGCACACAGTACTCCAGGTGTGGTCACACCACAGCACACAGTACTCCAGGTGTGGTCACATCACAGCACACAGTACTCCAGGTGTGGACACATCAGCACACAGTACTCCAGGTGTGGTCACATCACAGCACACAGTACTCCAGATGTGGACACATGAGCACACAGTACTCCAGGTGTGGTCACATCAGCACACAGTACTCCAGGTGTGGTCACATCACAGCACACAGTACTCCAGATGTGGACACATGAGCACACAGTACTCCAGGTGTGGTCACATCAGCACACAGTACTCCAGGTGTGGTCACATCACAGCACACTGTACTCCAGGTGTGGTCACATCAGCACACTGTACTCCAGGTGTGGTCCCATCACAGCACACAGTACTCCAGGTGTGGTCACACCACAGCACACAGTACTCCAGGTGTGGTCACATCAGCACACAGTACTCCAGGTGTGGTCACACCACAGCACACTGTACTCCAGGTGTGGTCACATCAGCACACAGTACTCCAGGTGTGGTCACACCACAGCACACTGTACTTCAGGTGTGGTCACATCAGCACACTGTACTCCAGGTGTGGTCACATCACAGCACACAGTACTCCAGGTGTGGACACATCACAGCACACAGTACTCCAGGTGTGGTCACACCACAGCACACAGTACTCCAGGTGTGGTCACATCACAGCACACAGTACTCCAGGTGTGGTCACATCAACACACAGTACTCCAGGTGTGGTCACACCACAGCACACAGTACTCCAGGTGTGGTCACATCAACACACAGTACTCCAGGTGTGGACACATCACAGCACACAGTACTCCAGGTGTGGTCACACCACAGCACACAGTACTCCAGGTGTGGACACATCACAGCACACAGTACTCCAGGTGTGGTCACACCACAGCACACAGTACTCCAGGTGTGGTCACATCACAGCACACAGTACTCCAGGTGTGGACACATCACAGCACACAGTACTCCAGGTGTGGTCACACCACAGCACACAGTACTCCAGGTGTGGTCACACCACAGCACACAGTACTCCAGGTGTGGTCACATCAGCACACAGTACTCCAGGTGTGGTCACACCTCAACACACAGTACTCCAGGTGTGGTCACATCACAGCACACAGTACTCCAGGTGTGGTCACACCACAGCACACAGTACTCCAGGTGTGGTCACATCACAGCACACAGTACTCCAGGTGTGGACACATCACAGCACACAGTACTCCAGGTGTGGTCACATCAGCACACAGTACTCCAGGTGTGGTCCCATCACAGCACACAGTACTCCAGGTGTGGTCACATCACAGCACACAGTACTCCAGGTGTGGACACATCACAGCACACAGTACTCCAGGTGTGGTCACATCAGCACACAGTACTCCAGGTGTGGTCACATCAGCACACAGTACTCCAGGTGTGGTCCCATCACAGCACACAGTACTCCAGGTGTGGTCACATCACAGCACACAGTACTCCAGGTGTGGTCCCATCACAGCACACAGTACTCCAGGTGTGGTCACACCTCAACACACAGTACTCCAGGTGTGGTCACACCTCAACACACAGTACTCCAGGTGTGGTCACACCACAGCACACAGTACTCCAGGTGTGGTCACATCACAGCACACAGTACTCCAGGTGTGGTCACACCACAGCACACAGTACTCCAGGTGTGGTCATATCACAGCACACAGTACTCCAGGTGTGGTCACATCACAGCACACAATACTCCAGGTGTGGTCACATCACAGCACACAGTACTCCAGGTGTGGTCACATCACAGCACACAGTACTCCAGGTGTGGTCACATCAGCACACAGTACTCCAGGTGTGGTCACATCACAACACACAATACTCCAGGTGTGGTCACATCACAGCACACAGTACTCCAGGTGTGGTCACATCACAGCACACAGTACTCCAGGTGTGGTCACATCAGCACACAGTACTCCAGGTGTGGTCACATCACAACACACAGTACTCCAGGTGTGGACACATCAGCACACAGTACTCCAGGTGTGGTCACATCACAGCACACAGTACTCCAGGTGTGGTCACATCACAGCACACAGTACTCCAGGTGTGGACACATCACAGGACACAGTACTCCAGGTGTGGTCACATCACAGCACACAGTACTCCAGGTGTGGTCACATCAGCACACAGTACTCCAGGTGTGGTCACATCAACACACAGTACTCCAGGTGTGGTCACATCAGCACACAGTACTCCAGGTGTGGTCACATCAACACACAGTACTCCAGGTGTGGTCACATCAGCACACAGTACTCCAGGTGTGGTCACATCAACACACAGTACTCCAGGTGTGGTCACACCACAGCACACAGTACTCCAGGTGTGGTCACATCACAGCACACAGTACTCCAGGTGTGGTCACATCACAGCACACAGTACTCCAGGTGTGGTCACATCAGCACACAGTACTCCAGGTGTGGTCACACCACAGCACACAGTACTCCAGGTGTGGTCACATCACAGCACACAGTACTCCAGGTGTGGTCACATCAGCACACAGTACTCCAGGTGTGGTCACATCACAACACACAGTACTCCAGGTGTGGACACATCAGCACACAGTACTCCAGGTGTGGTCACATCACAGCACACAGTACTCCAGGTGTGGTCACACCACAGCACACAGTACTCCAGGTGTGGTCACATCACAGCACACAGTACTCCAGGTGTGGTCACATCAACACACAGTACTCCAGGTGTGGTCACACCACAGCACACAGTACTCCAGGTGTGGTCACATCAGCACACAGTACTCCAGGTGTGGTCACATCACAACACACAGTACTCCAGGTGTGGACACATCAGCACACAGTACTCCAGGTGTGGTCACACCTCAACACACAGTACTCCAGGTGTGGTCACATCACAGCACACAGTACTCCAGGTGTGGTCACACCACAGCACACAGTACTCCAGGTGTGGTCACATCACAGCACACAGTACTCCAGGTGTGGTCACATCAGCACACAGTACTCCAGGTGTGGTCACATCACAACACACAGTACTCCAGGTGTGGACACATCAGCACACAGTACTCCAGGTGTGGTCACATCACAGCACACAGTACTCCAGGTGTGGTCACATCACAGCACACAGTACTCCAGGTGTGCACACATCACAGGACACAGTACTCCAGGTGTGGTCACATCACAGCACACAGTACTCCAGGTGTGGTCACATCAGCACACAGTACTCCAGGTGTGGTCACATCAACACACAGTACTCCAGGTGTGGTCACATCAGCACACAGTACTCCAGGTGTGGTCACACCACAGCACACAGTACTCCAGGTGTGGTCACATCACAGCACACAGTACTCCAGGTGTGCACACATCACAGGACACAGTACTCCAGGTGTGGTCCCATCACAGCACACAGTACTCCAGGTGTGGTCACATCACAACACACAGTACTCCAGGTGTGGTCACATCACAGCACACAGTACTCCAGGTGTGGTCACATCACAGCACACAGTACTCCAGGTGTGGTCACATCACAGCACACAGTACTCCAGGTGTGGTCACACCACAGCACACAGTACTCCAGGTGTGGTCACATCAGCACACAGTACTCCAGGTGTGGTCACACCACAGCACACAGTACTCCAGGTGTGGTCACATCACAGCACACAGTACTCCAGGTGTGGACACATCACAGCACACAGTACTCCAGGTGTGGTCAGATCAGCACACAGTACTCCAGGTGTGGTCCCATCACAGCACACAGTACTCCAGGTGTGGTCCCATCACAGCACACAGTACTCCAGGTGTGGTCACACCACAGCACACTGTACTCCAGGTGTGGTCACATCACAGCACACAGTACTCCAGGTGTGGTCACACCTCAACACACAGTACTCCAGGTGTGGTCACACCACAGCACACAGTACTCCAGGTGTGGTCACATCACAACACACAGTACTCCAGGTGTGGTCACATCACAGCACACAGTACTCCAGGTGTGGTCACATCACAGCACACAGTACTCCAGGTGTGGTCACATCACAGCACACAGTACTCCAGGTGTGGTCACATCAGCACACAGTACTCCAGGTGTGGTCACACCACAGCACACAGTACTCCAGGTGTGGTCACACCACAGCACACAGTACTCCAGGTGTGGTCACACCACAGCACACAGTACTCCAGGTGTGGTCACACCACAGCACACAGTACTCCAGGTGTGGTCACATCACAGCACACAGTACTCCAGGTGTGGTCACATCACAGCACACAGTACTCCAGGTGTGGTCACACCACAGCACACAGTACTCCAGGTGTGGTCAGATCACAGCACACAGTACTCCAGGTGTGGTCACACCACAGCACACAGTACTCCAGGTGTGGTCACATCACAGCACTCAGTACTCCAGGTGTGGTCACATCAGCACACAGTACTCCAGGTGTGGACACATCACAGCACACAGTACTCCAGGTGTGGTCACACCACAGCACACAGTACTCCAGGTGTGGTCACATCAGCACACAGTACTCCAGGTGTGGACACATCACAGCACACAGTACTCCAGGTGTGGTCACACCACAGCTCACTGTACTCCAGGTGTGGTCACATCAGCACACAGTACTCCAGGTGTGGTCACGTCACAGCACACAGTACTCCAGGTGTGGTCACATCAGCACACAGTACTCCAGGTGTGGTCACATCGGCACACAGTACTCCAGGTGTGGTCACACCTCAACACACAGTACTCCAGGTGTGGTCACATCACAACACACAGTACTCCAGGTGTGGTCACATCACAGCACACAGTACTCCAGGTGTGGACACATCAGCACACAGTACTCCAGGTGTGGTCACATCAGCACACAGTACTCCAGGTGTGGTCACATCACAGCACACAGTACTCCAGGTGTGGACACATCAGCACACAGTACTCCAGGTGTGGTCACATCACAGCACACTGTACTCCAGGTGTGGTCACATCAGCACACTGTACTCCAGGTGTGGTCCCATCACAGCACACAGTACTCCAGGTGTGGTCACACCACAGCACACAGTACTCCAGGTGTGGTCACATCAGCACACAGTACTCCAGGTGTGGTCACATCACAGCACACTGTACTCCAGGTGTGGTCACATCAGCACACTGTACTCCAGGTGTGGTCCCATCACAGCACACAGTACTCCAGGTGTGGTCACACCACAGCACACAGTACTCCAGGTGTGGTCACATCAGCACACAGTACTCCAGGTGTGGTCACACCACAGCACACAGTACTCCAGGTGTGGTCACATCAGCACACAGTACTCCAGGTGTGGTCACACCACAGCACACAGTACTCCAGGTGTGGACACATCACAGCACACAGTACTCCAGGTGTGGTCACACCACAGCACACTGTACTTCAGGTGTGGTCACATCAGCACACTGTACTCCAGGTGTGGACACATCACAGCACACAGTACTCCAGGTGTGGTCACACCACAGCACACAGTACTCCAGGTGTGGTCACATCACAGCACACAGTACTCCAGGTGTGGTCACACAACAGCACACAGTACTCCAGGTGTGGTCACACCACAGCACACAGTACTCCAGGTGTGGTCACATCACAGCACACAGTACTCCAGGTGTGGTCACATCACAGCACACAGTACTCCAGGTGTGGACACATCAGCACACAGTACTCCAGGTGTGGTCACATCACAGCACACTGTACTCCAGGTGTGGTCACATCAGCACACTGTACTCCAGGTGTGGTCCCATCACAGCACACAGTACTCCAGGTGTGGTCACACCACAGCACACAGTACTCCAGGTGTGGTCACATCAGCACACAGTACTCCAGGTGTGGTCACACCACAGCACACTGTACTCCAGGTGTGGTCACATCAGCACACAGTACTCCAGGTGTGGTCACATCACAGCACACAGTACTCCAGGTGTGGTCACATCAGCACACAGTACTCCAGGTGTGGTCACATCACAGCACACAGTACTCCAGGTGTGGACACATCACAGCACACAGTACTCCAGGTGTGGTCACACCACAGCACACAGTACTCCAGGTGTGGTCACATCACAGCACACAGTACTCCAGGTGTGGACACATCACAGCACACAGTACTCCAGGTGTGGTCACATCACAGCACACAGTACTCCAGGTGTGGTCACATCAGCACACAGTACTCCAGGTGTGGTCACATCACAGCACACAGTACTCCAGGTGTGGACACATCACAGCACACAGTACTCCAGGTGTGGTCACACCACAGCACACTGTACTTCAGGTGTGGTCACATCAGCACACTGTACTCCAGGTGTGGTCACATCACAGCACACAGTACTCCAGGTGTGGACACATCACAGCACACAGTACTCCAGGTGTGGTCACACCACAGCACACAGTACTCCAGGTGTGGTCACATCACAGCACACAGTACTCCAGGTGTGGTCACATCAGCACACAGTACTCCAGGTGTGGACACATCACAGCACACAGTACTCCAGGTGTGGTCACATCACAGCACACAATACTCCAGGTGTGGTCACATCAGCACACAGTACTCCAGGTGTGGTCCCATCACAGCACACAGTACTCCAGGTGTAGTCACACCTCAACACACAGTACTCCAGGTGTGGTCACACCTCAACACACAGTACTCCAGGTGTGGTCACACCACAGCACACAGTACTCCAGGTGTGGTCACATCACAGCACACAGTACTCCAGGTGTGGTCACACCACAGCACACAGTACTCCAGGTGTGGTCACATCACAGCACACAGTACTCCAGGTGTGGTCACACCACAGCACACAGTACTCCAGGTGTGGTCACACCTCAACACACAGTACTCCAGGTGTGGTCATACCTCAACACACAGTACTCCAGGTGTGGTCACACCACAGCACACAGTACTCCAGGTGTGGACACATCACAGCACACAGTACTCCAGGTGTGGTCATATCACAGCACACAGTACTCCAGGTGTGGTCATATCACAGCACACAGTACTCCAGGTGTGGTCACACCTCAACACACAGTACTCCAGGTGTGGTCACACCTCAACACACAGTACTCCAGGTGTGGTCACACCACAGCACACAGTACTCCAGGTGTGGACACATCACAGCACACAGTACTCCAGGTGTGGTCACATCAACACACAGTACTCCAGGTGTGGTCACATCACAGCACACAGTACTCCAGGTGTGGTCACACCACAGCACACAGTACTCCAGGTGTGGTCACATCACAGCACACAGTACTCCAGGTGTGGTCGCACCTCAACACACAGTACTCCAGGTGTGGTCACATCACAGCACACAGTACTCCAGGTGTGGTCACACCACAGCACACAGTACTCCAGGTGTGGTCACATCACAGCACACAGTACTCCAGGTGTGGTCGCACCTCAACACACAGTACTCCAGGTGTGGTCACATCACAGCACACAGTACTCCAGGTGTGGTCACATCACAGCACACAGTACTCCAGGTGTGGTCGCACCTCAACACACAGTACTCCAGGTGTGGACACATCACAGCACACAGTACTCCAGGTGTGGTCACATCACAGCACACAGTACTCCAGGTGTGGTCACACCACAGCACACAGTACTCCAGGTGTGGACACATCACAGCACACAGTACTCCAAGTGTGGACACATCACAGCACACAGTACTCCAGGTGTGGTCACACCTCAACACACAGTACTCCAGGTGTGGTCACATCACAGCACACAGTACTCCAGGTGTGGTCACACCTCAACACACAGTACTCCAGGTGTGGTCACATCACAGCACACAGTACTCCAGGTGTGGTCACACCTCAACACACAGTACTCCAGGTGTGGACACATCACAGCACACAGTACTCCAGGTGTGGTCACACCTCAACACACAGTACTCCAGGTGTGGTTACACCACAGCACACAGTACTCCAGGTGTGGTCCCATCACAGCACACAGGACTCCAGGTGTGGTCACACCACAGCACACAGTACTCCAGGTGTGGTCACACCTCAACACACAGTACTCCAGGTGTGGTCACATCACAGCACACAGTACTCCAGGTGTGGTCACACCTCAACACACAGTACTCCAGGTGTGGACACATCACAGCACACAGTACTCCAGGTGTGGTCACACCTCAACACACAGTACTTCAGGTGTGGTCACATCAGCACACAGTACTCCAGGTGTGGTCACATCACAGCACACAGTACTCCAGGTGTGGACACATCACAGCACACAGTACTCCAGGTGTGGTCACATCACAGCACACAGTACTCCAGGTGTGGTCACATCACAGCACACAGTACTCCAGGTGTGGTCACACCACAGCACACTGTACTTCAGGTGTGGTCACATCAGCCCACTGTACTCCAGGTGTGGTCACATCACAGCACACAGTACTCCAGGTGTGGACACATCACAGCACACAGTACTCCAGGTGTGGTCACATCACAGCACACAGTACTCCAGGTGTGGACACATCACAGCACACAGTACTCCAGGTGTGGTCACACCACAGCACACAGTACTCCAGGTGTGGTCACATCACAGCACACAGTACTCCAGGTGTGGTCACATCAGCACACAGTACTCCAGGTGTGGTCACATCACAGCACACAATACTCCAGGTGTGGTCACACCACAGCACACAGTACTCCAGGTGTGGTCACATCAGCACACAGTACTCCAGGTGTGGTCACATCACAGCACACAGTACTCCAGGTGTGGACACATCACAGCACACAGTACTCCAGGTGTGGTCACATCACAGCACACAGTACTCCAGGTGTGGTCACATCAGCACACAGTACTCCAGGTGTGGTCATATCACAGCACACTGTACTCCAGGTGTGGTCACATCAGCACACAGTACTCCAGGTGTGGTCACACCACAGCACACAGTACTCCAGGTGTGGTCACATCACAGCACACAGGACTCCAGGTGTGGACACATCACAGCACACAGTACTCCAGGTGTGGTCACACCTCAACACACAGTACTCCAGGTGTGGTCACACCACAGCACACAGTACTCCAGGTGTGGTCACATCAGCACACAGTACTCCAGGTGTGGTCACATCACAGCACACAGTACTCCAGGTGTGGTCACATCACAGCACACAGTACTCCAGGTGTGGTCACATCAGCACACAGTACTCCAGGTGTGGTCACACCAGCACACAGTACTCCAGGTGTGGTCACATCACAGCACACAGTACTCCAGGTGTGGTCACACCACAGCACACAGTACTCCAGGTGTGTCATACCAGCACACAGTACTCCAGGTGTGGTCACACCACAGCACACAGTACTCCAGGTGTGGTCACACCACAGCACACAGTACTCCAGGTGTGGTCCCATCACAGCACACAGTACTCCAGGTGTGGTCCCATCACAGCACACAGTACTCCAGGTGTGGTCACATCACAGCACACAGTACTCCAGGTGTGGTCACACCACAGCACACAGTACTCCAGGTGTGGTCACATCAGCACACAGTACTCCAGGTGTGGTCAGATCACAGCACACAGTACTCCAGGTGTGGTCACATCACAGCACACAGTACTCCAGGTGTGGTCACATCACAGCACACAGTACTCCAGGTGTGGACACATCAGCACACAGTACTCCAGGTGTGGACACATCACAGCACACAGTACTCCAGGTGTGGTCACATCACAGCACACAGTACTCCAGGTGTGGACTCATCAGCACACAGTACTCCAGGTATGGACACATCACAGCACACAGTACTCCAGGTGTGGTCACATCAACACACAGTACTCCAGGTGTGGTCACATCACAGCACACAGTACTCCAGGTGTGGTCACATCACAGCACACAGTACTCCAGGTGTGGTCACATCAGCACACAGTACTCCAGGTGTGGTCACATCACAGCACACAGTACTCCAGGTGTGTTCACATCACAGCACACAGTACTCCAGGTGTGGTCACATCACAGCACACAGTACTCCAGGTGTGGTCACATCACAGCACACAGTACTCCAGGTGTGGTCACATCAGCACACAGTACTCCAGGTGTGGACACATCACAGCACACAGTACTCCAGGTGTGGTCACATCACAGCACACAGTACTCCAGGTGTGGTCACATCACAGCACACAGTACTCCAGGTGTGGTCACATCACAGCACACAGTACTCCAGGTGTGGTCACATCACAGCACACAGTACTCCAGGTGTGGTCACATCAGCACACAGTACTCCAGGTGTGGACACATCACAGCACACAGTACTCCAGGTGTGGTCACATCACAGCACACAGTACTCCAGGTGTGTTCACATCACAGCACACAGTACTCCAGGTGTGGTCACATCACAGCACACAGTACTCCAGGTGTGGTCACACCACAGCACACAGTACTCCAGGTGTGGTCACATCACAGCACACAGTACTCCAGGTGTGGACACATCAGCACACAGTACTCCAGGTGTGGTCACATCAGCACACAGTACTCCAGGTGTGGTCACATCACAGCACACAGTACTCCAGATGTGGACACATGAGCACACAGTACTCCAGGTGTGGTCACATCACAGCACACTGTACTCCAGGTGTGGTCACATCAGCACACTGTACTCCAGGTGTGGTCCCATCACAGCACACAGTACTCCAGGTGTGGTCACACCACAGCACACAGTACTCCAGGTGTGGTCACATCAGCACACAGTACTCCAGGTGTGGTCACACCACAGCACACTGTACTCCAGGTGTGGTCACATCAGCACACAGTACTCCAGGTGTGGTCACACCACAGCACACTGTACTTCAGGTGTGGTCACATCAGCACACTGTACTCCAGGTGTGGTCACATCACAGCACACAGTACTCCAGGTGTGGTCACACCACAGCACACTGTACTCCAGGTGTGGTCACATCAGCACACAGTACTCCAGGTGTGGTCACACCACAGCACACTGTACTTCAGGTGTGGTCACATCAGCACACTGTACTCCAGGTGTGGACACATCACAGCACACAGTACTGCAGGTGTGGTCACATCACAGCACACAGTACTCCAGGTGTGGTCACACCACAGCACACAGTACTCCAGGTGTGGTCACATCAGCACACAGTACTCCAGGTGTGGTCCCATCACAGCACACAGTACTCCAGGTGTGGTCACATCACAGCACACAGTACTCCAGGTGTGGACACATCAGAGCACACAGTACTCCAGGTGTGGTCAGATCAGCACACTGTACTCCAGGTGTGGTCACATCACAGCACACAGTACTCCAGGTGTGGTCACACCTCAACACACAGTACTCCAGGTGTGGTCACACCACAGCACACAGTACTCCAGGTGTGGTCACATCACAACACACAGTACTCCAGGTGTGGTCACATCACAGCACACAGTACTCCAGGTGTGGTCACATCACAGCACACAGTACTCCAGGTGTGGTCACATCACAGCACACAGTACTCCAGGTGTGGTCACATCAGCACACAGTACTCCAGGTGTGGTCACACCACAGCACACAGTACTCCAGGTGTGGTCACACCACAGCACACAGTACTCCAGGTGTGGTCACACCACAGCACACAGTACTCCAGGTGTGGTCACACCACAGCACACAGTACTCCAGGTGTGGTCACATCACAGCACACAGTACTCCAGGTGTGGTCACACCACAGCACACAGTACTCCAGGTGTGGTCAGATCACAGCACACAGTACTCCAGGTGTGGTCACACCACAGCACACAGTACTCCAGGTGTGGTCACATCACAGCACTCAGTACTCCAGGTGTGGTCACATCAGCACACAGTACTCCAGGTGTGGACACATCACAGCACACAGTACTCCAGGTGTGGTCACACCACAGCACACAGTACTCCAGGTGTGGTCACATCAGCACACAGTACTCCAGGTGTGGACACATCACAGCACACAGTACTCCAGGTGTGGTCACACCACAGCACACTGTACTCCAGGTGTGGTCACATCAGCACACAGTACTCCAGGTGTGGTCACGTCACAGCACACAGTACTCCAGGTGTGGTCACATCAGCACACAGTACTCCAGGTGTGGTCACATCGGCACACAGTACTCCAGGTGTGGTCACACCTCAACACACAGTACTCCAGGTGTGGTCACATCACAACACACAGTACTCCAGGTGTGGTCACATCACAGCACACAGTACTCCAGGTGTGGACACATCAGCACACAGTACTCCAGGTGTGGTCACACCAGCACACAGTACTCCAGGTGTGGTCACATCACAGCACACAGTACTCCAGGTGTGGTCACACCTCAACACACAGTACTCCAGGTGTGGACACATCACAGCACACAGTACTCCAGGTGTGGTCACACCTCAACACACAGTACTCCAGGTGTGGTTACACCACAGCACACAGTACTCCAGGTGTGGTCCCATCACAGCACACAGGACTCCAGGTGTGGTCACACCACAGCACACTGTACTTCAGGTGTGGTCACATCAGCACACAGTACTCCAGGTGTGGTCACATCACAGCACACAGTACTCCAGGTGTGGACACATCACAGCACACAGTACTCCAGGTGTGGTCACATCACAGCACACAGTACTCCAGGTGTGGTCACATCACAGCACACAGTACTCCAGGTGTGGTCACACCACAGCACACTGTACTTCAGGTGTGGTCACATCAGCCCACTGTACTCCAGGTGTGGTCACATCACAGCACACAGTACTCCAGGTGTGGACACATCACAGCACACAGTACTCCAGGTGTGGTCACATCACAGCACACAGTACTCCAGGTGTGGACACATCACAGCACACAGTACTCCAGGTGTGGTCACACCACAGCACACAGTACTCCAGGTGTGGTCACACCACAGCACACAGTACTCCAGGTGTGGTCACATCAGCACACAGTACTCCAGGTGTGGACACATCACAGCACACAGTACTCCAGGTGTGGTCACACCACAGCACACAGTACTCCAGGTGTGGTCACACCACAGCACACAGTACTCCAGGTGTGGTCACATCAGCACACAGTACTCCAGGTGTGGTCACATCACAGCACACAATACTCCAGGTGTGGTCACACCACAGCACACAGTACTCCAGGTGTGGTCACATCAGCACACAGTACTCCAGGTGTGGTCACATCACAGCACACAGTACTCCAGGTGTGGACACATCACAGCACACAGTACTCCAGGTGTGGTCACATCAGCACACAGTACTCCAGGTGTGGTCACATCACAGCACACAGTACTCCAGGTGTGGTCACATCAGCACACAGTACTCCAGGTGTGGTCATATCACAGCACACTGTACTCCAGGTGTGGTCACATCAGCACACAGTACTCCAGGTGTGGTCACACCACAGCACACAGTACTCCAGGTGTGGTCACATCACAGCACACAGGACTCCAGGTGTGGACACATCACAGCACACAGTACTCCAGGTGTGGTCACACCTCAACACACAGTACTCCAGGTGTGGTCACACCACAGCACACAGTACTCCAGGTGTGGTCACATCAGCACACAGTACTCCAGGTGTGGTCACATCACAGCACACAGTACTCCAGGTGTGGTCACATCAGCACACAGTACTCCAGGTGTGGTCACACCAGCACACAGTACTCCAGGTGTGGTCACATCACAGCACACAGTACTCCAGGTGTGGTCACACCACAGCACACAGTACTCCAGGTGTGTCATACCAGCACACAGTACTCCAGGTGTGGTCACACCACAGCACACAGTACTCCAGGTGTGGTCACACCACAGCACACAGTACTCCAGGTGTGGTCCCATCACAGCACACAGTACTCCAGGTGTGGTCCCATCACAGCACACAGTACTCCAGGTGTGGTCACATCACAGCACACAGTACTCCAGGTGTGGTCACACCACAGCACACAGTACTCCAGGTGTGGTCACATCAGCACACAGTACTCCAGGTGTGGTCAGATCACAGCACACAGTACTCCAGGTGTGGTCACATCACAGCACACAGTACTCCAGGTGTGGTCACATCACAGCACACAGTACTCCAGGTGTGGACACATCAGCACACAGTACTCCAGGTGTGGACACATCACAGCACACAGTACTCCAGGTGTGGTCACATCACAGCACACAGTACTCCAGGTGTGGACTCATCAGCACACAGTACTCCAGGTATGGACACATCACAGCACACAGTACTCCAGGTGTGGTCACATCAACACACAGTACTCCAGGTGTGGTCACATCACAGCACACAGCACTCCAGGTGTGGTCACATCACAGCACACAGTACTCCAGGTGTGGTCACATCAGCACACAGTACTCCAGGTGTGGACACATCACAGCACACAGTACTCCAGGTGTGGTCACATCACAGCACACAGTACTCCAGGTGTGGTCACATCACAGCACACAGTACTCCAGGTGTGGTCACATCACAGCACACAGTACTCCAGGTGTGGTCACATCACAGCACACAGTACTCCAGGTGTGGACACATCAGCACACAGTACTCCAGGTGTGGTCACATCACAGCACACAGTACTCCAGGTGTGGTCACATCACAGCACACTGTACTCCAGGTGTGTTCACATCACAGCACACAGTACTCCAGGTGTGGTCACATCACAGCACACAGTACTCCAGGTGTGGTCACACCACAGCACACAGTACTCCAGGTGTGGTCACATCACAGCACACAGTACTCCAGGTGTGGACACATCAGCACACAGTACTCCAGGTGTGGTCACATCAGCACACAGTACTCCAGGTGTGGTCACATCACAGCACACAGTACTCCAGATGTGGACACATGAGCACACAGTACTCCAGGTGTGGTCACATCACAGCACACTGTACTCCAGGTGTGGTCACATCAGCACACTGTACTCCAGGTGTGGTCCCATCACAGCACACAGTACTCCAGGTGTGGTCACACCACAGCACACAGTACTCCAGGTGTGGTCACATCAGCACACAGTACTCCAGGTGTGGTCACACCACAGCACACTGTACTCCAGGTGTGGTCACATCAGCACACAGTACTCCAGGTGTGGTCACACCACAGCACACTGTACTTCAGGTGTGGTCACATCAGCACACTGTACTCCAGGTGTGGTCACATCACAGCACACAGTACTCCAGGTGTGGACACATCACAGCACACAGTACTCCAGGTGTGGTCACATCACAGCACACAGTACTCCAGGTGTGGTCACACCACAGCACACAGTACTCCAGGTGTGGTCACATCAGCACACAGTACTCCAGGTGTGGTCACACCACAGCACACAGTACTCCAGGTGTGGTCACATCACAGCACACAGTACTCCAGGTGTGGACACATCAGAGCACACAGTACTCCAGGTGTGGTCAGATCAGCACACAGTACTCCAGGTGTGGTCCCATCACAGCACACAGTACTCCAGGTGTGGTCACACCACAGCACACTGTACTCCAGGTGTGGTCACATCACAGCACACAGTACTCCAGGTGTGGTCACACCTCAACACACAGTACTCCAGGTGTGGTCACACCACAGCACACAGTACTCCAGGTGTGGTCACATCACAACACACAGTACTCCAGGTGTGGTCACATCACAGCACACAGTACTCCAGGTGTGGTCACATCACAGCACACAGTACTCCAGGTGTGGTCACATCACAGCACACAGTACTCCAGGTGTGGTCACATCAGCACACAGTACTCCAGGTGTGGTCACACCACAGCACACAGTACTCCAGGTGTGGTCACACCACAGCACACAGTACTCCAGGTGTGGTCACACCACAGCACACAGTACTCCAGGTGTGGTCACATCACAGCACACAGTACTCCAGGTGTGGTCACACCACAGCACACAGTACTCCAGGTGTGGTCAGATCACAGCACACAGTACTCCAGGTGTGGTCACACCACAGCACACAGTACTCCAGGTGTGGTCACATCACAGCACTCAGTACTCCAGGTGTGGTCACATCAGCACACAGTACTCCAGGTGTGGACACATCACAGCACACAGTACTCCAGGTGTGGTCACACCACAGCACACAGTACTCCAGGTGTGGTCACATCAGCACACAGTACTCCAGGTGTGGACACATCACAGCACACAGTACTCCAGGTGTGGTCACACCACAGCACACTGTACTCCAGGTGTGGTCACATCAGCACACAGTACTCCAGGTGTGGTCACGTCACAGCACACAGTACTCCAGGTGTGGTCACATCAGCACACAGTACTCCAGGTGTGGTCACATCGGCACACAGTACTCCAGGTGTGGTCACACCTCAACACACAGTACTCCAGGTGTGGTCACATCACAACACACAGTACTCCAGGTGTGGTCACATCACAGCACACAGTACTCCAGGTGTGGACACATCAGCACACAGTACTCCAGGTGTGGTCACACCAGCACACAGTACTCCAGGTGTGGTCACATCACAGCACACAGTACTCCAGGTGTGGACACATCAGCACACAGTACTCCAGGTGTGGTCACACCAGCACACAGTACTCCAGGTGTGGTCACATCACAGCACACAGTACTCCAGGTGTGGACACATCAGCACACAGTACTCCAGGTGTGGTCACACCAGCACACAGTACTCCAGGTGTGGTCACATCACAGCACACAGTACTCCAGGTGTGGTCACATCAGCACACAGTACTCCAGGTGTGGTCACATCACAGCACACAGTACACCAGGTGTGGACACATCAGCACACAGTACTCCAGGTGTGGTCACATCACAGCACACTGTACTCCAGGTGTGGTCACATCAGCACACTGTACTCCAGGTGTGGTCCCATCACAGCACACAGTACTCCAGGTGTGGTCACACCAGAGCACACAGTACTCCAGGTGTGGTCACATCAGCACACAGTACTCCAGGTGTGGTCACATCACAGCACACTGTACTCCAGGTGTGGTCACATCAGCACACTGTACTCCAGGTGTGGTCCCATCACAGCACACAGTACTCCAGGTGTGGTCACACCACAGCACACAGTACTCCAGGTGTGGTCACATCAGCACACAGTACTCCAGGTGTGGTCACACCACAGCACACAGTACTCCAGGTGTGGTCACATCAGCACACAGTACTCCAGGTGTGGTCACACCACAGCACACAGTACTCCAGGTGTGGACACATCACAGCACACAGTACTCCAGGTGTGGTCACACCACAGCACACTGTACTTCAGGTGTGGTCACATCAGCACACTGTACTCCAGGTGTGGACACATCACAGCACACAGTACTCCAGGTGTGGTCACACCACAGCACACAGTACTCCAGGTGTGGTCACATCACAGCACACAGTACTCCAGGTGTGGTCACACAACAGCACACAGTACTCCAGGTGTGGTCACATCACAGCACACAGTACTCCAGGTGTGGACACATCAGCACACAGTACTCCAGGTGTGGTCACATCACAGCACACTGTACTCCAGGTGTGGTCACATCAGCACACTGTACTCCAGGTGTGGTCCCATCACAGCACACAGTACTCCAGGTGTGGTCACACCACAGCACACAGTACTCCAGGTGTGGTCACATCAGCACACAGTACTCCAGGTGTGGTCACACCACAGCACACTGTACTCCAGGTGTGGTCACATCAGCACACAGTACTCCAGGTGTGGTCACATCACAGCACACAGTACTCCAGGTGTGGTCACATCAGCACACAGTACTCCAGGTGTGGTCACACCACAGCACACTGTACTTCAGGTGTGGTCACATCAGCACACAGTACTCCAGGTGTGGACACATCACAGCACACAGTACTCCAGGTGTGGTCACACCACAGCACACAGTACTCCAGGTGTGGTCACATCACAGCACACAGTACTCCAGGTGTGGTCACATCAACACACAGTACTCCAGGTGTGGTCACACCACAGCACACAGTACTCCAGGTGTGGTCACATCACAGCACACAGTACTCCAGGTGTGGTCACATCAACACACAGTACTCCAGGTGTGGACACATCACAGCACACAGTACTCCAGGTGTGGTCACACCACAGCACACAGTACTCCAGGTGTGGTCACATCAGCACACAGTACTCCAGGTGTGGTCACATCAGCACACAGTACTCCAGGTGTGGTCACATCACAGCACACAGTACTCCAGGTGTGGACACATCACAGCACACAGTACTCCAGGTGTGGACACATCACAGCACACAGTACTCCAGGTGTGGTCACATCAGCACACAGTACTCCAGGTGTGGTCACATCACAGCACACAATACTCCAGGTGTGGTCACATCAGCACACAGTACTCCAGGTGTGGTCCCATCACAGCACACAGTACTCCAGGTGTGGTCACACCTCAACACACAGTACTCCAGGTGTGGTCACACCACAGCACACAGTACTCCAGGTGTGGTCACATCACAGCACACAGTACTCCAGGTGTGGTCACACCACAGCACACAGTACTCCAGGTGTGGTCACATCACAGCACACAGTACTCCAGGTGTGGTCACACCACAGCACACAGTACTCCAGGTGTGGTCACACCTCAACACACAGTACTCCAGGTGTGGTCATACCTCAACACACAGTACTCCAGGTGTGGTCACACCACAGCACACAGTACTCCAGGTGTGGACACATCACAGCACACAGTACTCCAGGTGTGGTCATATCACAGCACACAGTACTCCAGGTGTGGTCACACCACAGCACACAGTACTCCAGGTGTGGACACATCACAGCACACAGTACTCCAGGTGTGGTCATATCACAGCACACAGTACTCCAGGTGTGGTCACACAACAGCACACAGTACTCCAGGTGTGGTCACACCACAGCACACAGTACTCCAGGTGTGGTCACATCACAGCACACAGTACTCCAGGTGTGGTCACATCAGCACACAGTACTCCAGGTGTGGTCATATCACAGCACACAGTACTCCAGGTGTGGTCATATCACAGCACACAGTACTCCAGGTGTGGTCACACCTCAACACACAGTACTCCAGGTGTGGTCACACCTCAACACACAGTACTCCAGGTGTGGTCACACCACAGCACACAGTACTCCAGGTGTGGACACATCACAGCACACAGTACTCCAGGTGTGGTCACATCAACACACAGTACTCCAGGAGTGGTCACATCACAGCACACAGTACTCCAGGTGTGGTCACACCACAGCACACAGTACTCCAGGTGTGGTCACATCACAGCACACAGTACTCCAGGTGTGGTCACATCACAGCACACAGTACTCCAGGTGTGGTCGCACCTCAACACACAGTACTCCAGGTGTGGTCACATCACAGCACACAGTACTCCAGGTGTGGTCACACCACAGCACACAGTACTCCAGGTGTGGACACATCACAGCACACAGTACTCCAAGTGTGGACACATCACAGCACACAGTACTCCAGGTGTGGACACATCACAGCACACAGTACTCCAGGTGTGGTCACACCTCAACACACAGTACTCCAGGTGTGGTTACACCACAGCACACAGTACTCCAGGTGTGGTCCCATCACAGCACACAGGACTCCAGGTGTGGTCACACCACAGCACACTGTACTTCAGGTGTGGTCACATCAGCACACTGTACTCCAGGTGTGGTCACATCACAGCACACAGTACTCCAGGTGTGGACACATCACAGCACACAGTACTCCAGGTGTGGTCACATCACAGCACACAGTACTCCAGGTGTGGTCACATCACAGCACACAGTACTCCAGGTGTGGTCACACCACAGCACACTGTACTTCAGGTGTGGTCACATCAGCCCACTGTACTCCAGGTGTGGTCACATCACAGCACACAGTACTCCAGGTGTGGACACATCACAGCACACAGTACTCCAGGTGTGGTCACATCACAGCACACAGTACTCCAGGTGTGGACACATCACAGCACACAGTACTCCAGGTGTGGTCACACCACAGCACACAGTACTCCAGGTGTGGTCACACCACAGCACACAGTACTCCAGGTGTGGTCACATCAGCACACAGTACTCCAGGTGTGGACACATCACAGCACACAGTACTCCAGGTGTGGTCACACCACAGCACACAGTACTCCAGGTGTGGTCACACCACAGCACACAGTACTCCAGGTGTGGTCACATCAGCACACAGTACTCCAGGTGTGGTCACATCACAGCACACAATACTCCAGGTGTGGTCACACCACAGCACACAGTACTCCAGGTGTGGTCACATCAGCACACAGTACTCCAGGTGTGGTCACATCACAGCACACAGTACTCCAGGTGTGGACACATCACAGCACACAGTACTCCAGGTGTGGTCACATCACAGCACACAGTACTCCAGGTGTGGTCACATCACAGCACACTGTACTCCAGGTGTGGTCACATCAGCACACAGTACTCCAGGTGTGGTCACATCACAGCACACAGTACTCCAGGTGTGGTCACATCACAGCACACAGTACTCCAGGTGTGGTCACATCAGCACACAGTACTCCAGGTGTGGTCATATCACAGCACACTGTACTCCAGGTGTGGTCACATCAGCACACAGTACTCCAGGTGTGGTCACACCACAGCACACAGTACTCCAGGTGTGGTCACATCACAGCACACAGGACTCCAGGTGTGGACACATCACAGCACACAGTACTCCAGGTGTGGTCACATCAGCACACAGTACTCCAGGTGTGGTCACATCACAGCACACAGTACTCCAGGTGTGGTCACATCACAGCACACAGTACTCCAGGTGTGGTCACATCAGCACACAGTACTCCAGGTGTGGTCACACCAGCACACAGTACTCCAGGTGTGGTCACATCACAGCACACAGTACTCCAGGTGTGGTCACATCACAACACACAGTACTCCAGGTGTGGTCACATCACAGCACACAGTACTCCAGGTGTGGTCACATCAGCACACAGTACTCCAGGTGTGGTCACACCAGCACACAGTACTCCAGGTGTGGTCACATCACAGCACACAGTACTCCAGGTGTGGTCACACCACAGCACACAGTACTCCAGGTGTGTCATACCAGCACACAGTACTCCAGGTGTGGTCACACCACAGCACACAGTACTCCAGGTGTGGTCACACCACAGCACACAGTACTCCAGGTGTGGTCCCATCACAGCACACAGTACTCCAGGTGTGGTCCCATCACAGCACACAGTACTCCAGGTGTGGTCACATCACAGCACACAGTACTCCAGGTGTGGTCACACCACAGCACACAGTACTCCAGGTGTGGTCACATCAGCACACAGTACTCCAGGTGTGGTCAGATCACAGCACACAGTACTCCAGGTGTGGTCACATCACAGCACACAGTACTCCAGGTGTGGACACATCAGCACACAGTACTCCAGGTGTGGTCACATCACAGCACACAGTACTCCAGGTGTGGACACATCAGCACACAGTACTCCAGGTGTGGACACATCACAGCACACAGTACTCCAGGTGTGGTCACATCACAGCACACAGTACTCCAGGTGTGGACTCATCAGCACACAGTACTCCAGGTATGGACACATCACAGCACACAGTACTCCAGGTGTGGTCACATCAACACACAGTACTCCAGGTGTGGTCACATCACAGCACACAGTACTCCAGGTGTGGACACATCAGCACACAGTACTCCAGGTGTGGACACATCACAGCACACAGTACTCCAGGTGTGGTCACATCACAGCACACAGTACTCCAGGTGTGGTCACATCACAGCACACAGTACTCCAGGTGTGGTCACATCACAGCACACAGTACTCCAGGTGTGGTCACATCAGCACACAGTACTCCAGGTGTGGTCACACCACAGCACACAGTACTCCAGGTGTGTTCACATCACAGCACACAGTACTCCAGGTGTGGTCACATCACAGCACACAGTACTCCAGGTGTGGTCACATCACAGCACACAGTACTCCAGGTGTGGTCACATCACAGCACACAGTACTCCAGGTGTGGTCACATCAGCACACAGTACTCCAGGTGTGGACACATCACAGCACACAGTACTCCAGGTGTGGTCACATCACAGCACACAGTACTCCAGGTGTGGTCACATCACAGCACACAGTACTCCAGGTGTGGTCACATCACAGCACACAGTACTCCAGGTGTGTTCACATCACAGCACACAGTACTCCAGGTGTGGTCACATCACAGCACACAGTACTCCAGGTGTGGTCACACCACAGCACACAGTACTCCAGGTGTGGTCACATCACAGCACACAGTACTCCAGGTGTGGACACATCAGCACACAGTACTCCAGGTGTGGTCACATCAGCACACAGTACTCCAGGTGTGGTCACATCACAGCACACAGTACTCCAGATGTGGACACATGAGCACACAGTACTCCAGGTGTGGTCACATCACAGCACACTGTACTCCAGGTGTGGTCACATCAGCACACTGTACTCCAG
Organism: Chiloscyllium punctatum; assembly: GCF_047496795.1. Taxonomy (NCBI): domain Eukaryota; kingdom Metazoa; phylum Chordata; class Chondrichthyes; order Orectolobiformes; family Hemiscylliidae; genus Chiloscyllium; species Chiloscyllium punctatum. The sequence goes on from NW_027309939.1 coordinate 282,105, forward strand.
GTGTGGTCCCATCACAGCACACAGTACTCCAGGTGTGGTCACACCACAGCACACAGTACTCCAGGTGTGGTCACATCAGCACACAGTACTCCAGGTGTGGTCACACCACAGCACACTGTACTCCAGGTGTGGTCACATCAGCACACAGTACTCCAGGTGTGGTCACACCACAGCACACTGTACTTCAGGTGTGGTCACATCAGCACACTGTACTCCAGGTGTGGTCACATCACAGCACACAGTACTCCAGGTGTGGACACATCACAGCACACAGTACTCCAGGTGTGGTCACATCACAGCACACAGTACTCCAGGTGTGGTCACATCAACACACAGTACTCCAGGTGTGGTCACACCACAGCACACAGTACTCCAGGTGTGGTCACATCAACACACAGTACTCCAGGTGTGGACACATCACAGCACACAGTACTCCAGGTGTGGTCACACCACAGCACACAGTACTCCAGGTGTGGACACATCACAGCACACAGTACTCCAGGTGTGGTCACACCACAGCACACAGTACTCCAGGTGTGGTCACATCACAGCACACAGTACTCCAGGTGTGGACACATCACAGCACACAGTACTCCAGGTGTGGTCACACCACAGCACACAGTACTCCAGGTGTGGTCACATCACAGCACACAGTACTCCAGGTGTGGACACATCACAGCACACAGTACTCCAGGTGTGGTCACACCACAGCACACAGTACTCCAGGTGTGGTCACATCACAGCACACAGTACTCCAGGTGTGGTCACACCACAGCACACAGTACTCCAGGTGTGGTCACATCACAGCACACAGTACTCCAGGTGTGGACACATCACAGCACACAGTACTCCAGGTGTGGTCACATCAGCACACAGTACTCCAGGTGTGGTCACATCACAGCACACAGTACTCCAGGTGTGGTCACACCACAGCACACAGTACTCCAGGTGTGGTCACATCACAGCACACAGTACTCCAGGTGTGGACACATCACAGCACACAGTACTCCAGGTGTGGTCACATCAGCACACAGTACTCCAGGTGTGGTCACATCAGCACACAGTACTCCAGGTGTGGTCACATCACAGCACACAGTACTCCAGGTGTGGTCACACCACAGCACACAGTACTCCAGGTGTGGTCACATCACAGCACACAGTACTCCAGGTGTGGACACATCAGCACACAGTACTCCAGGTGTGGTCACACCACAGCACACAGTACTCCAGGTGTGGTCCCATCACAGCACACAGTACTCCAGGTGTGGTCACATCACAGCACACAGTACTCCAGGTGTGGTCCCATCACAGCACACAGTACTCCAGGTGTGGTCACACCTCAACACACAGTACTCCAGGTGTGGTCACACCTCAACACACAGTACTCCAGGTGTGGTCACACCACAGCACACAGTACTCCAGGTGTGGTCACATCACAGCACACAGTACTCCAGGTGTGGTCACACCACAGCACACAGTACTCCAGGTGTGGTCACATCACAGCACACAATACTCCAGGTGTGGTCACATCACAGCACACAGTACTCCAGGTGTGGTCACATCACAGCACACAGTACTCCAGGTGTGGTCACATCAGCACACAGTACTCCAGGTGTGGTCACATCACAACACACAATACTCCAGGTGTGGTCACATCACAGCACACAGTACTCCAGGTGTGGTCACATCACAGCACACAGTACTCCAGGTGTGGTCACATCAGCACACAGTACTCCAGGTGTGGTCACATCACAACACACAGTACTCCAGGTGTGGACACATCAGCACACAGTACTCCAGGTGTGGTCACATCACAGCACACAGTACTCCAGGTGTGGTCACATCACAGCACACAGTACTCCAGGTGTGGACACATCACAGGACACAGTACTCCAGGTGTGGTCACATCACAGCACACAGTACTCCAGGTGTGGTCACATCAGCACACAGTACTCCAGGTGTGGTCACATCAACACACAGTACTCCAGGTGTGGTCACATCAGCACACAGTACTCCAGGTGTGGTCACATCAGCACACAGTACTCCAGGTGTGGTCACATCAACACACAGTACTCCAGGTGTGGTCACATCAGCACACAGTACTCCAGGTGTGGTCACACCACACCACACAGTACTCCAGGTGTGGTCACATCAACACACAGTACTCCAGGTGTGGTCACACCACAGCACACAGTACTCCAGGTGTGGTCACATCACAACACACAGTACTCCAGGTGTGGTCACATCACAGCACACAGTACTCCAGGTGTGGTCACATCACAGCACACAGTACTCCAGGTGTGGTCACACCACAGCACACAGTACTCCAGGTGTGGTCACATCAGCACACAGTACTCCCGGTGTGGTCACATCACAGCACACAGTACTCCAGGTGTGGTCACATCACAACACACAGTACTCCAGGTGTGGTCACACCACAGCACACAGTACTCCAGGTGTGGTCACATCACAGCACACAGTACTCCAGGTGTGGACACATCACAGCACACAGTACTCCAGGTGTGGTCAGATCAGCACACAGTACTCCAGGTGTGGTCCCATCACAGCACACAGTACTCCAGGTGTGGTCACACCACAGCACACTGTACTCCAGGTGTGGTCACATCACAGCACACAGTACTCCAGGTGTGGTCACACCACAGCACACAGTACTCCAGGTGTGGTCACATCACAACACACAGTAATCCAGGTGTGGTCACATCACAGCACACAGTACTCCAGGTGTGGTCACATCACAGCACACAGTACTCCAGGTGTGGTCACATCACAGCACACAGTACTCCAGGTGTGGTCACATCAGCACACAGTACTCCAGGTGTGGTCACACCACAGCACACAGTACTCCAGGTGTGGTCACACCACAGCACACAGTACTCCAGGTGTGGTCACACCACAGCACACAGTACTCCAGGTGTGGTCACACCACAGCACACAGTACTCCAGGTGTGGTCACATCACAGCACACAGTACTCCAGGTGTGGTCACATCACAGCACACAGTACTCCAGGTGTGGTCACACCACAGCACACAGTACTCCAGGTGTGGTCAGATCACAGCACACAGTACTCCAGGTGTGGTCACACCACAGCACACAGTACTCCAGGTGTGGTCACATCACAGCACTCAGTACTCCAGGTGTGGTCACATCAGCACACAGTACTCCAGGTGTGGACACATCACAGCACACAGTACTCCAGGTGTGGTCACACCACAGCACACAGTACTCCAGGTGTGGTCACATCAGCACACAGTACTCCAGGTGTGGACACATCACAGCACACAGTACTCCAGGTGTGGTCACACCACAGCACACTGTACTCCAGGTGTGGTCACATCAGCACACAGTACTCCAGGTGTGGTCACGTCACAGCACACAGTACTCCAGGTGTGGTCACATCAGCACACAGTACTCCAGGTGTGGTCACATCGGCACACAGTACTCCAGGTGTGGTCACACCTCAACACACAGTACTCCAGGTGTGGTCACATCACAACACACAGTACTCCAGGTGTGGTCACATCACAGCACACAGTACTCCAGGTGTGGACACATCAGCACACAGTACTCCAGGTGTGGTCACATCACAGCACACAGTACTCCAGGTGTGGACACATCAGCACACAGTACTCCAGGTGTGGTCACATCACAGCACACTGTACTCCAGGTGTGGTCACATCAGCACACTGTACTCCAGGTGTGGTCCCATCACAGCACACAGTACTCCAGGTGTGGTCACACCACAGCACACAGTACTCCAGGTGTGGTCACATCAGCACACAGTACTCCAGGTGTGGTCACATCACAGCACACTGTACTCCAGGTGTGGTCACATCAGCACACTGTACTCCAGGTGTGGTCCCATCACAGCACACAGTACTCCAGGTGTGGTCACACCACAGCACACAGTACTCCAGGTGTGGTCACATCACAGCACACAGTACTCCAGGTGTGGTCACATCACAGCACACAGTACTCCAGGTGTGGTCACATCACAGCACACAGTACTCCAGGTGTGGTCACACCACAGCACACAGTACTCCAGGTGTGGTCACACCACAGCACACAGTACTCCAGGTGTGGACACATCACAGCACACAGTACTCCAGGTGTGGTCACACCACAGCACACTGTACTTCAGGTGTGGTCACATCAGCACACTGTACTCCAGGTGTGGACACATCACAGCACACAGTACTCCAGGTGTGGTCACACCACAGCACACAGTACTCCAGGTGTGGTCACATCACAGCACACAGTACTCCAGGTGTGGTCACACAACAGCACACAGTACTCCAGGTGTGGTCACACCACAGCACACAGTACTCCAGGTGTGGTCACATCACAGCACACAGTACTCCAGGTGTGGTCACATCACAGCACACAGTACTCCAGGTGTGGACACATCAGCACACAGTACTCCAGGTGTGGTCACATCACAGCACACTGTACTCCAGGTGTGGTCACATCAGCACACAGTACTCCAGGTGTGGTCCCATCACAGCACACAGTACTCCAGGTGTGGTCACACCACAGCACACAGTACTCCAGGTGTGGTCACATCAGCACACAGTACTCCAGGTGTGGTCACACCACAGCACACTGTACTCCAGGTGTGGTCACATCAGCACACAGTACTCCAGGTGTGGTCACATCACAGCACACAGTACTCCAGGTGTGGTCACATCAGCACACAGTACTCCAGGTGTGGTCACACCACAGCACACTGTACTCCAGGTGTGGTCACATCACAGCACACAGTACTCCAGGTGTGGTCACATCAGCACACAGTACTCCAGGTGTGGTCACATCACAGCACACAGTACTCCAGGTGTGGTCACATCAGCACACTGTACTCCAGGTGTGGTCACATCACAGCACACAGTACTCCAGGTGTGGACACATCACAGCACACAGTACTCCAGGTGTGGTCACACCACAGCACACAGTACTCCAGGTGTGGTCACATCACAGCACACAGTACTCCAGGTGTGGTCACATCAACACACAGTACTCCAGGTGTGGTCACACCACAGCACACAGTACTCCAGGTGTGGTCACATCAACACACAGTACTCCAGGTGTGGACACATCACAGCACACAGTACTCCAGGTGTGGTCACATCAGCACACAGTCCTCCAGGTGTGGTCACATCAGCACACAGTACTCCAGGTGTGGTCACATCACAGCACACAGTACTCCAGGTGTGGACACATCACAGCACACAGTACTCCAGGTGTGGACACATCACAGCACACAGTACTCCAGGTGTGGTCACACCAGCACACAGTACTCCAGGTGTGGTCACATCACAGCACACAATACTCCAGGTGTGGTCACATCAGCACACAGTACTCCAGGTGTGGTCCCATCACAGCACACAGTACTCCAGGTGTAGTCACACCTCAACACTCAGTACTCCAGGTGTGGTCACACCTCAACACACAGTACTCCAGGTGTGGTCACACCACAGCACACAGTACTCCAGGTGTGGTCACATCACAGCACACAGTACTCCAGGTGTGGTCACACCACAGCACACAGTACTCCAGGTGTGGTCACATCACAGCACACAGTACTCCAGGTGTGGTCACACCACAGCACACAGTACTCCAGGTGTGGTCACACCTCAACACACAGTACTCCAGGTGTGGTCATACCTCAACACACAGTACTCCAGGTGTGGTCACACCACAGCACACAGTACTCCAGGTGTGGACACATCACAGCACACAGTACTCCAGGTGTGGTCATATCACAGCACACAGTACTCCAGGTGTGGTCACATCACAGCACACAGTACTCCAGGTGTGGTCACATCAGCACACAGTACTCCAGGTGTGGTCATATCACAGCACACAGTACTCCAGGTGTGGTCATATCACAGCACACAGTACTCCAGGTGTGGTCACACCTCAACACACAGTACTCCAGGTGTGGTCACACCTCAACACACAGTACTCCAGGTGTGGTCACACCACAGCACACAGTACTCCAGGTGTGGACACATCACAGCACACAGTACTCCAGGTGTGGTCACATCAACACACAGTACTCCAGGTGTGGTCACATCACAGCACACAGTACTCCAGGTGTGGTCACACCACAGCACACAGTACTCCAGGTGTGGTCACATCACAGCACACAGTACTCCAGGTGTGGTCACATCACAGCACACAGTACTCCAGGTGTGGTCGCACCTCAACACACAGTACTCCAGGTGTGGTCACATCACAGCACACAGTACTCCAGGTGTGGTCACACCACAGCACACAGTACTCCAGGTGTGGACACATCACAGCACACAGTACTCCAAGTGTGGACACATCACAGCACACAGTACTCCAGGTGTGGTCACATCACAGCACACAGTACTCCAGGTGTGGTCGCACCTCAACACACAGTACTCCAGGTGTGGTCACATCACAGCACACAGTACTCCAGGTGTGGTCACATCACAGCACACAGTACTCCAGGTGTGGTCACATCACAGCACACAGTACTCCAGGTGTGGTCGCACCTCAACACACAGTACTCCAGGTGTGGTCACATCACAGCACACAGTACTCCAGGTGTGGTCACACCACAGCACACAGTACTCCAGGTGTGGACACATCACAGCACACAGTACTCCAGGTGTGGTCACACCTCAACACACAGTACTCCAGGTGTGGTTACACCACAGCACACAGTACTCCAGGTGTGGTCACACCACAGCACACTGTACTTCAGGTGTGGTCACATCAGCACACAGTACTCCAGGTGTGGTCACATCACAGCACACAGTACTCCAGGTGTGGACACATCACAGCACACAGTACTCCAGGTGTGGTCACATCACAGCACACAGTACTCCAGGTGTGGTCACATCACAGCACACAGTACTCCAGGTGTGGTCACACCACAGCACACTGTACTTCAGGTGTGGTCACATCAGCCCACTGTACTCCAGGTGTGGTCACATCACAGCACACAGTACTCCAGGTGTGGACACATCACAGCACACAGTACTCCAGGTGTGGTCACATCACAGCACACAGTACTCCAGGTGTGGACACATCACAGCACACAGTACTCCAGGTGTGGTCACACCACAGCACACAGTACTCCAGGTGTGGTCACACCACAGCACACAGTACTCCAGGTGTGGTCACATCAGCACACAGTACTCCAGGTGTGGACACATCACAGCACACAGTACTCCAGGTGTGGTCACACCACAGCACACAGTACTCCAGGTGTGGTCACATCAGCACACAGTACTCCAGGTGTGGTCACACCTCAACACACAGTACTCCAGGTGTGGTCATACCTCAACACACAGTACTCCAGGTGTGGTCACACCACAGCACACAGTACTCCAGGTGTGGACACATCACAGCACACAGTACTCCAGGTGTGGTCATATCACAGCACACAGTACTCCAGGTGTGGTCATATCACAGCACACAGTACTCCAGGTGTGGTCACACCTCAACACACAGTACTCCAGGTGTGGTCACACCTCAACACACAGTACTCCAGGTGTGGTCACACCACAGCACACAGTACTCCAGGTGTGGACACATCACAGCACACAGTACTCCAGGTGTGGTCACATCAACACACAGTACTCCAGGTGTGGTCACATCACAGCACACAGTACTCCAGGTGTGGTCACACCACAGCACACAGTACTCCAGGTGTGGTCACATCACAGCACACAGTACTCCAGGTGTGGTCACATCACAGCACACAGTACTCCAGGTGTGGTCGCACCTCAACACACAGTACTCCAGGTGTGGTCACATCACAGCACACAGTACTCCAGGTGTGGTCACACCACAGCACACAGTACTCCAGGTGTGGACACATCACAGCACACAGTACTCCAAGTGTGGACACATCACAGCACACAGTACTCCAGGTGTGGTCACACCTCAACACACAGTACTCCAGGTGTGGTCACATCACAGCACACAGTACTCCAGGTGTGGTCACACCTCAACACACAGTACTCCAGGTGTGGTCACATCACAGCACACAGTACTCCAGGTGTGGTCACACCTCAACACACAGTACTCCAGGTGTGGACACATCACAGCACACAGTACTCCAGGTGTGGTCACACCTCAACACACAGTACTCCAGGTGTGGTTACACCACAGCACACAGTACTCCAGGTGTGGTCCCATCACAGCACACAGGACTCCAGGTGTGGTCATACCACAGCACACTGTACTTCAGGTGTGGTCACATCAGCACACAGTACTCCAGGTGTGGTCACATCACAGCACACAGTACTCCAGGTGTGGACACATCACAGCACACAGTACTCCAGGTGTGGTCACATCACAGCACACAGTACTCCAGGTGTGGTCCCATCACAGCACACAGGACTCCAGGTGTGGTCACACCACAGCACACTGTACTTCAGGTGTGGTCACATCAGCACACAGTACTCCAGGTGTGGTCACATCACAGCACACAGTACTCCAGGTGTGGTCACATCACAGCACACAGTACTCCAGGTGTGGTCACATCACAGCACACAGTACTCCAGGTGTGGTCACACCACAGCACACTGTACTTCAGGTGTGGTCACATCAGCCCACTGTACTCCAGGTGTGGTCACATCACAGCACACAGTACTCCAGGTGTGGACACATCACAGCACACAGTACTCCAGGTGTGGTCACATCACAGCACACAGTACTCCAGGTGTGGACACATCACAGCACACAGTACTCCAGGTGTGGTCACACCACAGCACACAGTACTCCAGGTGTGGTCACACCACAGCACACAGTACTCCAGGTGTGGTCACATCAGCACACAGTACTCCAGGTGTGGACACATCACAGCACACAGTACTCCAGGTGTGGTCACACCACAGCACACAGTACTCCAGGTGTGGTCACACCACAGCACACAGTACTCCAGGTGTGGTCACATCAGCACACAGTACTCCAGGTGTGTTCACATCACAGCACACAGTACTCCAGGTGTGTTCACATCACAGCACACAGTACTCCAGGTGTGTTCACATCACAGCACACAGTACTCCAGGTGTGGTCACATCACAGCACACAATACTCCAGGTGTGGTCACACCACAGCACACAGTACTCCAGGTGTGGTCACATCAGCACACAGTACTCCAGGTGTGGTCACATCACAGCACACAGTACTCCAGGTGTGGACACATCAGCACACAGTACTCCAGGTGTGGTCACACCACAGCACACAGTACTCCAGGTGTGGTCACATCAGCACACAGTACTCCAGGTGTGGTCACATCACAGCACACAATACTCCAGGTGTGGTCACACCACAGCACACAGTACTCCAGGTGTGGTCACATCAGCACACAGTACTCCAGGTGTGGTCACATCACAGCACACAGTACTCCAGGTGTGGTCACATCAGCACACAGTACTCCAGGTGTGGTCATATCACAGCACACTGTACTCCAGGTGTGGTCACATCAGCACACAGTACTCCAGGTGTGGTCACACCACAGCACACAGTACTCCAGGTGTGGTCACATCACAGCACACAGGACTCCAGGTGTGGACACATCACAGCACACAGTACTCCAGGTGTGGTCACATCAGCACACAGTACTCCAGGTGTGGTCACATCACAGCACACAGTACTCCAGGTGTGGTCACATCACAGCACACAGTACTCCAGGTGTGGTCACATCAGCACACAGTACTCCAGGTGTGGTCACACCAGCACACAGTACTCCAGGTGTGGTCACATCACAGCACACAGTACTCCAGGTGTGGTCACACCACAGCACACAGTACTCCAGGTGTGTCATACCAGCACACAGTACTCCAGGTGTGGTCACACCACAGCACACAGTACTCCAGGTGTGGTCACACCACAGCACACAGTACTCCAGGTGTGGTCCCATCACAGCACACAGTACTCCAGGTGTGGTCCCATCACAGCACACAGTACTCCAGGTGTGGTCACATCACAGCACACAGTACTCCAGGTGTGGTCACACCACAGCACACAGTACTCCAGGTGTGGTCACATCAGCACACAGTACTCCAGGTGTGGTCAGATCACAGCACACAGTACTCCAGGTGTGGTCACATCACAGCACACAGTACTCCAGGTGTGGTCACATCACAGCACACAGTACTCCAGGTGTGGACACATCAGCACACAGTACTCCAGGTGTGGACACATCACAGCACACAGTACTCCAGGTGTGGTCACATCACAGCACACAGTACTCCAGGTGTGGACTCATCAGCACACAGTACTCCAGGTATGGACACATCACAGCACACAGTACTCCAGGTGTGGTCACATCAACACACAGTACTCCAGGTGTGGTCACATCACAGCACACAGTACTCCAGGTGTGGTCACATCACAGCACACAGTACTCCAGGTGTGGTCACATCAGCACACAGTACTCCAGGTGTGGTCACATCACAGCACACAGTACTCCAGGTGTGTTCACATCACAGCACACAGTACTCCAGGTGTGGTCACATCACAGCACACAGTACTCCAGGTGTGGTCACATCACAGCACACAGTACTCCAGGTGTGGTCACATCAGCACACAGTACTCCAGGTGTGGACACATCACAGCACACAGTACTCCAGGTGTGGTCACATCACAGACACAGTACTCCAGGTGTGGTCACATCACAGCACACAGTACTCCAGGTGTGGTCACATCACAGCACACAGTACTCCAGGTGTGTTCACATCACAGCACACAGTACTCCAGGTGTGGTCACATCACAGCACACAGTACTCCAGGTGTGGTCACACCACAGCACACAGTACTCCAGGTGTGGTCACATCACAGCACACAGTACTCCAGGTGTGGACACATCAGCACACAGTACTCCAGGTGTGGTCACATCAGCACACAGTACTCCAGGTGTGGTCACATCACAGCACACAGTACTCCAGATGTGGACACATGAGCACACAGTACTCCAGGTGTGGTCACATCACAGCACACTGTACTCCAGGTGTGGTCACATCAGCACACTGTACTCCAGGTGTGGTCCCATCACAGCACACAGTACTCCAGGTGTGGTCACACCACAGCACACAGTACTCCAGGTGTGGTCACATCAGCACACAGTACTCCAGGTGTGGTCACACCACAGCACACTGTACTCCAGGTGTGGTCACATCAGCACACAGTACTCCAGGTGTGGTCACACCACAGCACACTGTACTTCAGGTGTGGTCACATCAGCACACTGTACTCCAGGTGTGGTCACATCACAGCACACAGTACTCCAGGTGTGGACACATCACAGCACACAGTACTCCAGGTGTGGTCACATCACAGCACACAGTACTCCAGGTGTGGTCACATCAGCACACAGTACTCCAGGTGTGGTCACACCACAGCACACAGTACTCCAGGTGTGGTCACATCACAGCACACAGTACTCCAGGTGTGGACACATCACAGCACACAGTACTCCAGGTGTGGTCAGATCAGCACACAGTACTCCAGGTGTGGTCCCATCACAGCACACAGTACTCCAGGTGTGGTCACACCACAGCACACTGTACTCCAGGTGTGGTCACATCACAGCACACAGTACTCCAGGTGTGGTCACACCTCAACACACAGTACTCCAGGTGTGGTCACACCACAGCACACAGTACTCCAGGTGTGGTCACATCACAACACACAGTACTCCAGGTGTGGTCACATCACAGCACACAGTACTCCAGGTGTGGTCACATCACAGCACACAGTACTCCAGGTGTGGTCACATCAGCACACAGTACTCCAGGTGTGGTCACACCACAGCACACAGTACTCCAGGTGTGGTCACACCACAGCACACAGTACTCCAGGTGTGGTCACACCACAGCACACAGTACTCCAGGTGTGGTCACACCACAGCACACAGTACTCCAGGTGTGGTCACATCACAGCACACAGTACTCCAGGTGTGGTCACACCACAGCACACAGTACTCCAGGTGTGGTCAGATCACAGCACACAGTACTCCAGGTGTGGTCACACCACAGCACACAGTACTCCAGGTGTGGTCACATCACAGCACTCAGTACTCCAGGTGTGGTCACATCAGCACACAGTACTCCAGGTGTGGACACATCACAGCACACAGTACTCCAGGTGTGGTCACACCACAGCACACAGTACTCCAGGTGTGGTCACATCAGCACACAGTACTCCAGGTGTGGACACATCACAGCACACAGTACTCCAGGTGTGGTCACACCACAGCACACTGTAATCCAGGTGTGGTCACATCAGCACACAGTACTCCAGGTGTGGTCACGTCACAGCACACAGTACTCCAGGTGTGGTCACATCAGCACACAGTACTCCAGGTGTGGTCACATCGGCACACAGTACTCCAGGTGTGGTCACACCTCAACACACAGTACTCCAGGTGTGGTCACATCACAACACACAGTACTCCAGGTGTGGTCACATCACAGCACACAGTACTCCAGGTGTGGACACATCAGCACACAGTACTCCAGGTGTGGTCACACCAGCACACAGTACTCCAGGTGTGGTCACATCACAGCACACAGTACTCCAGGTGTGGACACATCAGCACACAGTACTCCAGGTGTGGTCACACCAGCACACAGTACTCCAGGTGTGGTCACATCACAGCACACAGTACTCCAGGTGTGGACACATCAGCACACAGTACTCCAGGTGTGGTCACACCAGCACACAGTACTCCAGGTGTGGTCACATCACAGCACACAGTACTCCAGGTGTGGTCACATCAGCACACAGTACTCCAGGTGTGGTCACATCACAGCACACAGTACTCCAGGTGTGGACACATCAGCACACAGTACTCCAGGTGTGGTCACATCACAGCACACTGTACTCCAGGTGTGGTCACATCAGCACACTGTACTCCAGGTGTGGTCCCATCACAGCACACAGTACTCCAGGTGTGGTCACACCAGAGCACACAGTACTCCAGGTGTGGTCACATCAGCACACAGTACTCCAGGTGTGGTCACATCACAGCACACTGTACTCCAGGTGTGGTCACATCAGCACACTGTACTCCAGGTGTGGTCCCATCACAGCACACAGTACTCCAGGTGTGGTCACACCACAGCACACAGTACTCCAGGTGTGGTCACATCAGCACACAGTACTCCAGGTGTGGTCACACCACAGCACACAGTACTCCAGGTGTGGTCACATCAGCACACAGTACTCCAGGTGTGGTCACACCACAGCACACAGTACTCCAGGTGTGGACACATCACAGCACACAGTACTCCAGGTGTGGTCACACCACAGCACACTGTACTTCAGGTGTGGTCACATCAGCACACTGTACTCCAGGTGTGGACACATCACAGCACACAGTACTCCAGGTGTGGTCACACCACAGCACACAGTACTCCAGGTGTGGTCACATCACAGCACACAGTACTCCAGGTGTGGTCACACAACAGCACACAGTACTCCAGGTGTGGTCACACCACAGTACACAGTACTCCAGGTGTGGTCACATCACAGCACACAGTACTCCAGGTGTGGTCACATCACAGCACACAGTACTCCAGGTGTGGACACATCAGCACACAGTACTCCAGGTGTGGTCACATCACAGCACACTGTACTCCAGGTGTGGTCACATCAGCACACTGTACTCCAGGTGTGGTCCCATCACAGCACACAGTACTCCAGGTGTGGTCACACCACAGCACACAGTACTCCAGGTGTGGTCACATCAGCACACAGTACTCCAGGTGTGGTCACACCACAGCACACTGTACTCCAGGTGTGGTCACATCAGCACACAGTACTCCAGGTGTGGTCACATCACAGCACACAGTACTCCAGGTGTGGTCACATCAGCACACAGTACTCCAGGTGTGGTCACACCACAGCACACTGTACTTCAGGTGTGGTCACATCAGCACACTGTACTCCAGGTGTGGTCACATCACAGCACACAGTACTCCAGGTGTGGACACATCACAGCACACAGTACTCCAGGTGTGGTCACACCACAGCACACAGTACTCCAGGTGTGGTCACATCACAGCACACAGTACTCCAGGTGTGGTCACATCAACACACAGTACTCCAGGTGTGGTCACACCACAGCACACAGTACTCCAGGTGTGGTCACATCAACACACAGTACTCCAGGTGTGGACACATCACAGCACACAGTACTCCAGGTGTGGTCACATCAACACACAGTACTCCAGGTGTGGACACATCACAGCACACAGTACTCCAGGTGTGGTCACACCACAGCACACAGTACTCCAGGTGTGGTCACATCAGCACACAGTACTCCAGGTGTGGTCACATCAGCACACAGTACTCCAGGTGTGGTCACATCACAGCACACAGTACTCCAGGTGTGGACACATCACAGCACACAGTACTCCAGGTGTGGACACATCACAGCACACAGTACTCCAGGTGTGGTCACATCAGCACACAGTACTCCAGGTGTGGTCACATCACAGCACACAATACTCCAGGTGTGGTCACATCAGCACACAGTACTCCAGGTGTGGTCCCATCACAGCACACAGTACTCCAGGTGTAGTCACACCTCAACACACAGTACTCCAGGTGTGGTCACACCTCAACACACAGTACTCCAGGTGTGGTCACACCACAGCACACAGTACTCCAGGTGTGGTCACATCACAGCACACAGTACTCCAGGTGTGGTCACACCACAGCACACAGTACTCCAGGTGTGGTCACATCACAGCACACAGTACTCCAGGTGTGGTCACACCACAGCACACAGTACTCCAGGTGTGGTCACATCACAGCACACAGTACTCCAGGTGTGGTCACACCTCAACACACAGTACTCCAGGTGTGGTCATACCTCAACACACAGTACTCCAGGTGTGGTCACACCACAGCACACAGTACTCCAGGTGTGGACACATCACAGCACACAGTACTCCAGGTGTGGTCATATCACAGCACACAGTACTCCAGGTGTGGTCACATCACAGCACACAGTACTCCAGGTGTGGTCACATCAGCACACAGTACTCCAGGTGTGGTCATATCACAGCACACAGTACTCCAGGTGTGGTCATATCACAGCACACAGTACTCCAGGTGTGGTCACACCTCAACACACAGTACTCCAGGTGTGGTCACACCTCAACACACAGTACTCCAGGTGTGGTCACACCACAGCACACAGTACTCCAGGTGTGGACACATCACAGCACACAGTACTCCAGGTGTGGTCACATCAACACACAGTACTCCAGGAGTGGTCACATCACAGCACACAGTACTCCAGGTGTGGTCACACCACAGCACACAGTACTCCAGGTGTGGTCACATCACAGCACACAGTACTCCAGGTGTGGTCACATCACAGCACACAGTACTCCAGGTGTGGTCGCACCTCAACACACAGTACTCCAGGTGTGGTCACATCACAGCACACAGTACTCCAGGTGTGGTCACACCACAGCACACAGTACTCCAAGTGTGGACACATCACAGCACACAGTACTCAAGGTGTGGACACATCACAGCACACAGTACTCCAGGTGTGGTCACATCACAGCACACAGTAGTCCAGGTGTGGACACATCACAGCACACAGTACTCCAGGTGTGGTCACACCTCAACACACAGTACTCCAGGTGTGGTTACACCACAGCACACAGTACTCCAGGTGTGGTCCCATCACAGCACACAGGACTCCAGGTGTGGTCACACCACAGCACACTGTACTTCAGGTGTGGTCACATCAGCACACAGTACTCCAGGTGTGGTCACATCACAGCACACTGTACTCCAGGTGTGGTCACATCACAGCACACAGTACTCCAGGTGTGGACACATCACAGCACACAGTACTCCAGGTGTGGTCACATCACAGCACACAGTACTCCAGGTGTGGTCACATCACAGCACACAGTACTCCAGGTGTGGTCACACCACAGCACACTGTACTTCAGGTGTGGTCACATCAGCCCACTGTACTCCAGGTGTGGTCACATCACAGCACACAGTACTCCAGGTGTGGACACATCACAGCACACAGTACTCCAGGTGTGGTCACATCACAGCACACAGTACTCCAGGTGTGGACACATCACAGCACACAGTACTCCAGGTGTGGTCACACCACAGCACACAGTACTCCAGGTGTGGTCACACCACAGCACACAGTACTCCAGGTGTGGTCACATCAGCACACAGTACTCCAGGTGTGGACACATCACAGCACACAGTACTCCAGGTGTGGTCACACCACAGCACACAGTACTCCAGGTGTGGTCACACCACAGCACACAGTACTCCAGGTGTGGTCACATCAGCACACAGTACTCCAGGTGTGGTCACATCACAGCACACAATACTCCAGGTGTGGTCACACCACAGCACACAGTACTCCAGGTGTGGTCACATCAGCACACAGTACTCCAGGTGTGGTCACATCACAGCACACAGTACTCCAGGTGTGGACACATCACAGCACACAGTACTCCAGGTGTGGTCACATCACAGCACACAGTACTCCAGGTGTGGTCACATCACAGCACACTGTACTCCAGGTGTGGTCACATCAGCACACAGTACTCCAGGTGTGGTCACATCACAGCACACAGTACTCCAGGTGTGGTCACATCACAGCACACAGTACTCCAGGTGTGGTCACATCAGCACACAGTACTCCAGGTGTGGTCATATCACAGCACACTGTACTCCAGGTGTGGTCACATCAGCACACAGTACTCCAGGTGTGGTCACACCACAGCACACAGTACTCCAGGTGTGGTCACATCACAGCACACAGGACTCCAGGTGTGGACACATCACAGCACACAGTACTCCAGGTGTGGTCACATCAGCACACAGTACTCCAGGTGTGGTCACATCACAGCACACAGTACTCCAGGTGTGGTCACATCAGCACACAGTACTCCAGGTGTGGTCACACCAGCACACAGTACTCCAGGTGTGGTCACATCACAGCACACAGTACTCCAGGTGTGGTCACATCACAACACACAGTACTCCAGGTGTGGTCACATCACAACACACTGTACTCCAGGTGTGGTCACACCACAGCACACAGTACTCCAGGTGTGTCATACCAGCACACAGTACTCCAGGTGTGGTCACACCACAGCACACAGTACTCCAGGTGTGGTCACACCACAGCACACAGTACTCCAGGTGTGGTCCCATCACAGCACACAGTACTCCAGGTGTGGTCCCATCACAGCACACAGTACTCCAGGTGTGGTCACATCACACCACACAGTACTCCAGGTGTGGTCACACCACAGCACACAGTACTCCAGGTGTGGTCACATCAGCACACAGTACTCCAGGTGTGGTCAGATCACAGCACACAGTACTCCAGGTGTGGTCACATCACAGCACACAGTACTCCAGGTGTGGTCACATCACAGCACACAGTACTCCAGGTGTGGACTCATCAGCACACAGTACTCCAGGTATGGACACATCACAGCACACAGTACTCCAGGTGTGGTCACATCAACACACAGTACTCCAGGTGTGGTCACATCACAGCACACAGTACTCCAGGTGTGGACACATCAGCACACAGTACTCCAGGTGTGGACACATCACAGCACACAGTACTCCAGGTGTGGTCACATCACAGCACACAGTACTCCAGGTGTGGTCACATCACAGCACACAGTACTCCAGGTGTGGTCACATCACAGCACACAGTACTCCAGGTGTGGTCACATCAGCACACAGTACTCCAGGTGTGGTCACATCACAGCACACAGTACTCCAGGTGTGTTCACATCACAGCACACAGTACTCCAGGTGTGGTCACATCACAGCACACAGTACTCCAGGTGTGGTCACATCACAGCACACAGT